>NW_021833359.1:22500-30000 GCF_006345805.1 Octopus sinensis
CGGCTAAAGGCGGTGCTCCAGCATCGCCGCAGTCAAATGGGATGAAACAAGTAAAAGAATAAAAGAATACACACACATATATATGTTATAATATATATATATAATATATTATATTATATATATATCACATATATATATATATATGTAATATATATGTTATATATATATATTGTGTATATATATATGTATATATATATATGCATATATATATATATATGTATGGTGGTGCATGTGTGTGTGTATGTGTGTGTGTGTGTGACCTGGTGTGTATCGTTGGCGATTTATTTCCTCCGTCTTCCCTTCCTTGGATCTCTCCTTCTATGTTTCTAACGAAGAGCTCCGCTCGAAACATTAAATCCTTCTTTCTTTCCTTTCCTGGGCGTCCAATAACACTATACTTGTTCTACATCCACGCATTGTTGTGTCTTCTCTTTGTGTTTTCATGTTTGGCTTAACTATATATATATATATATATATATATATATGTATGTATTATGATTTCACTTAGCAATACTAATAACCTGCTGTTAGAACTCAGTATACAAATGCTTCAGAATAGAGCGTTAGGCCAATAAACAACGTATTATAAAGTTAATTGAATGAAAAAAGAACAGTAATTCTCCAATCAACTTCATTCGCTTCATTAGCTTCCTGTAAAAGCTATAAGATGATGCACAAGCACCTACTTCCCAGTGCACTGTTTCTTAAAGCAGAAACAGCTATAAGCTAAAGAGGTTTTATGTATGTATGTATCTATATATTTATATATATTATATAATGTAATATGTATATATATTTATATATATATATATATATATTATATATATACATATATATACGTATATCTATGCTATCTATTATGGATATATATAATATAACATATATATTCATATGTATGTAATATTATATATATATATATATATATATCTATATATTATATATATATATATATATATATATATATATAATATATAATATATACATACCTTCCCACACAAACGCACAAAGACTCGACACGTATATCAAAATAAGTGTTATAAGTAAACCGAAACTATTTACAGGTAAATGGAAAGACAGCAAATATGTTTCCAGACATAAGTGCTTAGCAATTTAATTTCTTTCAGATAGAGTTAACGGTTATAGTTTTACAAAAAATATACAACAAAGTCACCACACAAGCAGACATATTATATTATTATATAGCAACAAAATGTCTTTCATATATTGATGGCTAATACATTAAACTTGTGGGCATACGTGAGTGTACGTGTATGTGTGTGTGTGCATATTATATATGCATGTGCGTGTATATATATATATATATATATATATATATGTATATATATATATTTATACATATATAGGTATATACCTATACACATATACAAACATATATATAAATGTAAATAATGTGTGTGTGTGTATATATATCTATATAGTTGCATGGAAATAAAAGTGTCTTTCAGAAACTGGTTGTCATAATTGATAGTAGTACAAAATATATTCAAATACTCACCACTTAAGAGGACATAAATAGTTCCATAACAACGATTATCTTTCAGGTATTAGCGGTTATAATAGCTAGTACAATATACATTTGCATACTCACCACATTTACAGAGACAAGTAGTTACATAATAATACAATACGTTTCAGATATTTGTGGCTATAATAGTTTGCAGTACAAGATGCATTCAGATGCTTATCACCTAACATAGACATACATATTTATATAGTGAAACAATATCTTTGAAACAGTAATAGTTGTAATAGTTGAATTGAAGTAATACCCTCGTTGGAGCACATATAGCGTCACATTAGTTTTATCTATCTGTAAAGCCCCATAATAGTGCCAGTATGCAGGGAAACACACACGCATTTCCTATCATTCACTCGCACATATACACGGTCCTTGGAGACCGATGTCGTTAAAAGGAAGGAATAATGCAAAAGGATAAGATATAACTACAAGCAAACGCACTATCAAACGTATAACCATAATACAGACATATGTATAGGCAGATATATACATACGAACATATATACATACACACACATATCTATCTATCTATCTATCTATCTATCTATCTATCTATCTATCTATCTATCTATCTATCTATCTATCTATCTATCTCTATATATATATACTCTTTTACTCTTTTACCTGTTTCAGTCATTTGACTGCGGCCATGCTGGAGCACCGCCTTTGTAAGCCCAGTACTTATTCTATCGGTCTCTTTTGCCGAACCGCTAAGTGACGGGGACGTAAACACACCAGCATCGGTTGTCAAGCAATGCTAGGGGGACAAACACAAACACACACACACATACATATATATACATATATACATATATACGACAGGCTTCTTTCAGTTTCCGTCTACCAAATCCACTCACAAGGCATTGGTCGGCCCGGGGCTATAGCAGAAGACACTTGCCCAAGGTGCCATGCAGTGGGACTGAACCCGGAACCATGTGGTTGGTTAGAAAGCTACTTACCACACATATATACCGTATATCCTCGTGTATAATCCGCATTCCCCCCCTCCCAAATTTAAAGGTCAAAATCCCTAGTGCGTGCTATATACGAGGCTAAAAATGAAAATTATTTTTAAGCAATGTCCGAGTCTCTATTTGCTGTGATATAGGGCGCGAAATTATCTTAAGCTAAGCCTGAAATCAATGAAGTCATAAAAGAATCAGCCATAACTTGCAGTAAGCAACATTTATTAAACGTTATTACTGTTATTTCTTTATTTTCTGCAAACAAAATGCACAAAAAAGCTACACGTTTGCATTATGTTATATATACAATAATAATAAAGGACGTTACTGTATACATTTTTACAAAGCAAGGACGTTATATAGACCTCCTTGACTCAAGTTAGAGAAGGAGTGCGTATTATACACGAGGTTTATTATACTCAAGGGCGGACTATACTCGAGGATTTACGGTATATATATATATATATATATATATATCCTTAAATCCTTAAAAATGTTTTAGCCCGAAGGCCGCGGCCATGCTGGGGCACCACCGCTGAATGAGCTACACTAGTTTGTGAATCCACCTCTGATACGTGGCACTTGATCAACAAGGGAGTTCGATGCTGCTGCCCGCATCCGTGTCTCCTGTCGTGAGGTAGGTTCATCTGGGACTCCCAACAAGAAGAGATCCGGTTTAGTTTTAAAGAAACCCACATCCACACCATGTAAGTCTCTCAGGCATTTAGGGAGGATGTTAAAGAGCTGTGGTCCTCTGAAACCCAAGCTGTTGCAGTATCTGGACCTGTATTTTGCTGGTGATGTTGGAATCCTTGGCACCACGCAGCGGCGCCCCGTTCTGCGGTTGGAGTAACTTTGAATGCCAAAGTTTGGGACAAGACCCTCCAGGATTTTCCAGATGTATATCACTGCATATCTCTCCCGCCTCCGCTCCAGGGAGAAGAGGTTTAATACCTTCAGTCTTTCCCAGTAGCTGACATTTTGCATTGAGACGATTTTCTTTGTGTAGCTTCTCTGAGTTGCTTCGAGTTCTGCTGTTTGTTTTATATTGTGTGGTGACCAAATTGGGAGCAGTAGTCCAAGCGGCTGAGGACAAATGTTTTCCATAGGACCATCAGTGTCTCCTTCTCTCTTGTTCTGAAAGTTCGGAGAATCCATCCAGCTAGCCGTCTGCATTTTATCACCAGATTAGCAATATGCATTTGGAAAGATGCATCATTGCTCATGTCAATGCCCAGGTCACGCACTGATTTTGACTCAGGGATTGCAATTCTTCCTGGGCCAGTGTATCCAGTCTTCACGTCATTTACCTTTGTGTGCCAGTAGCGCAGGGCCTGGAACTTACCTGCATTAAACTGCATGTTGTTGTCCTCAGCCCACCTGTATATTGTGTCCAGCTCATGTTGCAGATGCGCAATATTTTCAGGGTTTTGTATTGCGTGGGAGACTTTTGTGTCATCTGCATAGCTAGCAAGGGTGGTCATCGTAGCAACTGAAGGCATGTCTGAAAGGGCCACTATGAACATCAGTGGCCCCAAGACAGTGCCCTGTGGGACACCGCTTGTTATTTGCGTTTCCCTGGAGGTATATATATATATATACTTCTAATATAAGGAATAAATTTTTAAAAATTCCTCAGTGGCCAGCATATTAAAATACATTTTAAGAAGAAAATTATAAACAATTATGAATAAGGGAAAAAGAAAAAAATCTGCCAATATGCTGAAAACTAGGTCTATTTTCAACATATTGGTAGAGAAATTTTTTTTCCTTTTGCCCTTATTTATATATATATTCCCTCACATACACACACACACGTAAACACACACACACGCACACATACATATACATACACATATGCATGCAGGTGTATGCGCGCGTACTTGTATATGAGTATATAAGTGTGTGTGTGTGTGTGTGCTTGCATGTAGAAGAAAAATACACCAAAGGAATTACAAAAATCCTAATGACTTCACTAATATTCACCACCACCAACCAGATGTTCGACTTGAAGAACTTTCGCAGTTTCGGTGTTGCAGACGGTACAGCTTCACTTTGGATGTACACCAACAATTTTGGATACAGATGTTAAGAATTGGGCCGGCGAAAACCGGACAAATTCTTAACAGCTTTATCCTAAGTTTTTGATATCATTCCAGAAAATATATATTTCTTTACTACCCACAAGGGGCTAAACATAGAGGGGACAAACAAAGACAGACAAAGGGATTAAGTCGATTACATGGACCCCGGTGCTTAACTGGTACTTAATTTATCGACCCCGAAAGGATGAAAGGCAAAGTCGAACTCGACGGAATTTGAACTCAGAATGTAACGACAGACGAAATTCGGCTACGCATTTCGCCCGGCGTGCTAACGTTTCTGCCAGCTCGCCGCCCTTCCAGAAAATATAGTTAAACATTTTATCATGCTGAACCCTTAATCCATACATATCTTTTAATCCACACATGTCTTTTCTCTCTCCGTTTTTGTTTTGTTCTCTCTCCATTTTCCACTCTCCATCCTTTTTGTCGAAGAGTGTATGCTCGAAACGTCAAAGACTTTTCTATTCTTCATGAGAGTCAAACTAATACACCTGTTTGTTGTTCTTTAAGCTGTCTTCGTCTTTTGTTTTCTGTAAATTCGACCTATATATGTATGTATATTAGGCGCAGGAGTAGCTATGTGGTAAGAAGCGACCCCACCCCATGCATGATTGCTATTTATTTGCCGTCCCTGAAAGGACGAAGAGCAAAATCCTCCTCGGCTGTATTTAAACTCACTAAGTACAGTCGAAAGAAATGGCACTAAGAATTTTGTCCAGCGTAGTAACGATTCACAACCTCGCCGCCCCAATCATTACAACATGAAAGTAATACTAGTACTTTCTACTACAAGCACAAGGCCTGGAATTTTATAAAGTATTTATAAATCGTTTTTTGCTATTTTTGTTTAGAGATGGATAAGTCGAGAATTCGTACAGTTTTGAAATATGAGTTCTTTCTTGGAAATACAGCATCACAGACAGCTCGGAATATTACTGGAGTATTTCATTCTAATGCTATTACACAGCAGACAGTATCAAATTTGGTTTGCAAAATTTCATTCTGGTAACTTTGACTTCATAAATGAGCAACGCGGTCGACCAGAAACAAAAGTCGACCAAGAAACAATGGCGAACTGAAAACCACCGTCGAGTCAGATCCATCTCAAAGTGCCCGTGAAATATCGTTTGGGTGTTAGAAAGCAAACAATATTGACTCACTTAGCTCAAATCGATAAAGGGAATAAGTTGGATAAGTGGGTTCCACATGAACTCAATGTAAATCAGAAACAGCAAAGTTTGGAAGCCTGCATTATCACAAAAATGAATCAGTTTTGAATCGAATTGTAACATATGATGAGAAATGGATCCAATACAACAACCGTAATCGTTCAGCACAATGGTTGGACAAAACCGAGCCATCAAAACACAGTCCAAAAAGCAAAATTCATCAAAAGAAGCTGATGGTGTTTTTGGTGGCCTGGCGCTGGTGTGATCCATTATGATTTCATCACACCTGGCTCATCAATCACGGCCGAAGTATACTGCAGCCAACTGGACCAAATGATGCAGAAAAAAAAAACACAGCCTAGATTAGTCAATAGATTCACTCCTATTTTATTGCAAGACAACGCCAGGCCACACATCGCAAAAATGACATTGGTGAAACTACAGGAGTTTGAGTTGGAAGTTCTCCATCATCCACCATACTCACCTGATTTTGCCACTGACTACCATTTCGGATAACTGCCACACTTGGATAACTTTTTTATAGGAAAAAATATTAATTCCGACGATGCTGTAAAACAGGCCTTCCAAGATTTTATCGACTCTAGATGGCCTGGCTTTTACAGTTCCGAGCTGGACAAGCTACCGCTGAAATGGCAAAAGTGTATTGACAATATGGGTGCATACTTCAATGAATAAAACTATTCCTTATATTTTAAACACATTAGCAAACTTTTTTCTTTTCTACAAATTTCATACTTGACGACATATTAATAATGATGATGATGATAATAATAATAAGAATAATAAGAATTATTATTATTATTATTATTATTATTATTATTATTATTATTATTATTATTATTATTATTATCATTCAGTAGTTATATTTTTATAACGTGCTTTCACTTCATTACCCAGCGCAGCTCTGTGTGCTTTGGGTATGTGCCGTGATTTGTTGTGATGCTCTGATGGTTACTGTATTGAAAGTGCTCTGCGTAGGGTTATTATTATTATTATTATTTCAACTCTTGGCACAAAGCCTTGGAATTTTGTGGGCAAGGGGGCTATTCGATTATATCGACCCCAGTACGCAATTGGTCATTATTTCAGCGACCACGAAAGGATGAAAGGCAAAGTCGACCTCGGCGGATTTGAACTTAGAACGAAATACCGCTAAGCATTCTGTCAGCTCACCACATCAAATAATAATAATAATAATAATAATAATAATAATAATAATAATAAGAAGAAGAAGAAGAAGAAGAAGAAGAAGAACTTTGTTTAAGGGCTTGCTACCTTAGCTCCAACTATAGCTAGGAATGATTGAATTAGCTAAAAATTCACTGGATACAATTGCAAATCTTATAGTATAGGGTATGCTAAAATCTTGTATGAAGAGCATTGTCTACCACTTATCAGAACAAAAGACGGAACACTGTTATGGGATTTCAACCATTCCATGCTGACCACATTATAAGCGCAATTCGGCCAGATATTATTATCGGAGATAAATTATCAAAGATAAATTATTAAATGGAGAGTACGCGTATATGCAAAATGCGTGTAAAGGCAAAATAAGCGTGTACAGGTTCATTCATGTGTGTGTGTGTGTTTGTATGTGTGCATGTGTGTGTGTTTGCTTTTAATTGTTTCAGCCATTGAACTGCGGCAATACTGGGTTCGTCCTCGAAGATTTTCAGGCAGACGCTAGGTTAAAGGAC
>NW_021833359.1:32500-35442 GCF_006345805.1 Octopus sinensis
CAGGAAAGATGTATATATTCATTAAGGAAGCATCGCCAAATTATTTAATTTGGAGATGTTATCAGCAAAAACAAAGACGGTTGGCTTTCTAATAAGAGATTTATTATATGCAGATGACTGTGAGCTGATCATTCAATCAGGGACACGTAACACCAAATGCTTAAACTTGATGAATCCTGTATGGCCTTTGGGCTAACAATAATTGTAGATAAAACCGTTGTTATGTTTCAACCAGCTTCAAACTCATTATGGACCTGAGATTTTCCTTCAACACACAAAACTGAATGCTGTGGATAAATTTACATATCTTAGAACTGTGCTGAATTGTGTGTTTGTTATTTAGATGAAATAACGAATCGTTTTCAAAAAGTATCTGAGGCTTTCAAGAATTTTCAAGGGCGAGTTTAGTCTAATAGAGATATTACCAAAAAACACAAAGGTTGCAGAGTACAGTGCTTGGGTGCTTTTCTTCTTTACTCATGTGAATCATGGACAGTATATAAGAAGCACCTCAAATTATTAAAGCTATTTCATCAGTGATGTTTGCGCTCTATACTGAAATTCAAATGGGTGCACTAAGTATCAGATTCTGGAGTACCTGCGTGCGCTAGTGTGGATGGTACCGGACGTCACCAACAGTAAACAACATGGAATGCGAAAAGAATACTCAAACAAATGGAAAACAGAACAAGTAACATAAAGAACGAGACCTCAACAGTTGTCGGCTGTCTATCTACGCCTCATTTCGAGCATTGAACGACAATATGAGTCTTCGAAGACAGTTGCTCCTATAAGTACGAAAATAAAATTTGGGATTAATGGAGGGTCAAAGTTGAGAACAAAAACAGGACAGTGGAGATATATAAGGAAACCTAAAGAAAACAAACATGAAGGTTCGTTACACCAGAACGAGGATAAAACAGCGAAAGCTGGAGAAATATTTTCTTTGATATATATATATATATATATATATATACGTATATATATATGTATAATAATAAATATTAGGGAATAAATCCAAATTTACAGGGAAAAATCAGATTTAGGATTGAATCCAATTTTATAGTAAATATAATATATATTAATTAGAGACAAAACCACTATTATGCAAATCAAACAAAGAAAGACTTAATCCCATACTAAAAAAATTATATAAATTAAATATAATATATATTAATTTATATAAAATTTTTTATTATTGGATTAAGTCTTTCTTTTGTTTGATTGCATAATAGTGGTTTGTCTCTAATTAATATTTATATATATGTATATATATTTAATGTAGTATAAATTTGTTTCAAAAAAAAAAAAAAATTTTATCAATGCCCAGCATATTAAAAATACCTTTAAAGGTTAAATTTATAAACAATGTGCCTAATTTCGCCATATTTGGCATTAGAAATTTTTTCGTTTGCCCTTATTTATAAGTTGTATATATATATATATATATATATATACACTCACACAAACACACACACATATCTATGTGTGTGTCTTCGTGTCTGTCATTTTACCCACCACCCAGTGTTTGACAACAGGTGGTTGTGGGTTTTCGTCCCCGTAAGTTAGCGGTTCGGCAGAGAGAACGATAAAATAAGTACTAGGCTTAAAAAAAATAAGCACTAGCTACGATACATTCGACTAAAAGTTCTCGAGGGCAATGCTTTAGCATGACTGCAGTCTATTGCCTGAGATAAGTAGTATGTGTGTGTGGGTGTGAGTGTGTGAGTGTGTGTGTATTATGTATGTATATATGTATACATATCTATCTATCTTTATTTATGCAGGAGTGGCTGTGTGGTAAGAAGCTTGCTTCACAACCACATGGTTCCAGGTTCATTCACACTGCGTGGACCTTGAGCGGGTGTCCGAAACAAGCACAAATAAAAGAATGTATGTATACGTATCTCTAATTTTCCGGTAGAAAGTGTGTGCGTGTATATATACGTAAATATATAAATATATCAATGATATATACACTCGAGAGCAAACACACAGAATCAGACAGACACACGCGCGCACATACACACATATGTGGTTGGTAGATGTAGAGAAATAGAGAAGTTGACACAGAAATGGGTAAAACGTTTTACAAATGCACATACTTTATACATACGAATGCTTATACTTTATAGATATGAATGCAAATGTATGCAAAGTGGTAAACAGTTTCATAAAAACTGTTGAACACTCAGAAATACGTAAACATTTCTGTGTGTGTGTGTGTACATATAGCTAATATGCACACACACACACACACCACACACACACACACAACACGCACACATACACATATACATGTGAGAAGTGATATATAAATCACCTGTGAGAACAAAAGTACTGTAATACACATATTACATACAAAGTATTGTAACACACACATACACACATACATATATGCGTACATGCATACATACACAAACATACATGCATACATACATACATACACACGTATATACATCCATGTGGGAAGTGATACATGAAACAACCGTATCGAAAAAAGTATTGTGATACATACATGCATACGCATATACATACATACATGCATACATACATACATACATACATACATACATACATACATACATACATACATACATACATACATACACACATAAATACATACGTACATGCATACACAAATATACATACATATACACACATACATACATGCATACATATATTCATTCATGTGGGAAGTGATACATAAAACAGTCTGAGAGAACAAAGATATTGTAATACATACACACATACATACATACATACATACATACATACATACATACATACATACATACATACATACATGCATACATACATACATACATACATACATACATACATACATACATACATACACACATACATACTACTACATACATACATACATACATACATACATACATAATACATACATACATACATACATGCATACATACATA
>NW_021833360.1:0-5000 GCF_006345805.1 Octopus sinensis
TTCCATATACGTTTTTCGTGTAGTATTTCTCATAAATAAATATCTTAACGCTAGAACAACGAAAGTTAAAATACGGGTCGATGGTTAGTACTGTAAGGACCTATTCAAGAATTCTATGGAGGAAGGTGTTGATAGCTGGGTTCTCTGTGTGTATTTATTTAGGGTCGGTGTGTATATAGGAGCCAATATTCTCAAGTTGTCAATATATCTTTTTGCAGCTTCAAAGGAAATGTAGATGTCGCGTCAGACATTCTGAGCTACAACAGAACAAAATGCATAACGACGAAGTTTTCACCTCACATTCCAGCTTGTCAATGGTTATTTTCCATAGAGAGACTCTTACACTATCCGATATTAACATGAGGCTACACAAACTGAACGGTCAATGATTTTAAAGACCGATGCACTCAAAAGGATGCACTCCACTGGGAACGTTCCACCTTCCTAACATACTTCGCGTGAAGGCTCTGACACCATAAAAACGACTTCATCAACGAGAGAGGGACCATTAGTTATCTGGAGTTCGTAAGTACCAAATTGTGTTGTCCTGAGAAATTCCACATGCCCGTCATGTCGGTAGTTTCCATCAATAAGAAACGAAAATTATCCCTATCATGAGAGGTACGCCCTGCTAATAAAAATTCAACTGCTGGCCGCTGATAATGTGGATATACCACACTATATGAAATTAACCCTTGCAAAACAGCTGCATGTAGACATTACTACATATTTCAAAACAAACTTCTTCTCGTTTGCTCATTTCACAAACATCATAGCACCAACTACATGCAGCGGCATTGTGCACTCTTAGTAATTATGTCTCAGATGAAATAATATATTGTCTGTGTGTCTGTCTATCTCTCCCACCCTCTCTCACCCTCTCTATACATATGTATGTGAACGCCCACTTAGTGGTCGTCCCTCTTATATGTATGTTATATGTATGTATATATACATACAGCCTCAGGAGTGGCCATGGGAACGCGAATGGGCCCCAACTATGCGTACCTGTTCGTTGGCTATGTTGAGGCCCAAATATTCTCTAATTTCACTGGTCCCACTCCCGAACTATACGGTCGTTACATTGATGACATTATCGGTGCCACCTCACTCTCCCGTGAACATCTAGATTCCTTCCTCTCTTTCGTTCAATCCTTCCATCCTGCCCTCCACTTCACCTCCACTATCTCCTACACCTCTGTCTCCTTCCTCGACATTTCGGTCAGCATTCATCACTCCACTCTTACCACCTCCATTCACTACAAACACACAGACTCACACTCATACCTAAACTTCTCTTCCTCCCACCCCAAAAACACTAAGCTTTCCATCCCCTATTCCCAATTCCTCCGTCTACGTAGGCTCTGTAGTGACGACCATGACTTTGAGACTCAGTCTCAACTCATGGCTCGCCATTTCATCCTACGTGGATATCCCTTCACCACTATCCACACCGCCCTTGCCAGAGCACGTTCCATAGACCGTGCATCTGCTCTCTCCCCCCGAACCAGCCCCGCAGTCTCCCGCCTCCCTTTTCCCCTCACTTACCATCCCACCACCCTACGTCTCCAACGCACCATTCTTCGAGCTTTCCGGCATCTCCAGTCTGACCCGTAAACTTACTTACTTGGAAAAGGATGCGTGTATATATGTATATATACATGCATATATGGGTACAGAATGTATATACTTATATGATAAAGAGAACAAGCAGAGCATGTGGTATCACTATAGAGCATGGGATTTATAATTCAAACATAATTTCTGAGTCACCTTGTCACGTGGCCGACCAGGCTATCAAATGCTGTCAAATGTTGTAGCATATCGCTGGTCACACTGTGTTTTTCATTGTTTTAACTTTCAAATGAGGCCAACCATTCACCACTGATCGAAAGTGGGACTGGAGCAACGCGAAATACAATGTTTTGCTCAAGAACACATCGCGCCAGCCAATCAGGGAATCGATCCTACGTTCTGGAGATCGTGAGTGCAACAGCCTGACCACTAGGCCATCCGCCTTCCCCAACTGCGGAGTAGTTAGAGTAAATAAAAGAATAAGATATAATGCGTAAAGTCTCTTACAGCTGTTTCTAGAATAGCTGTGCATATCGTACATAGTCAGCGAGCAACGATTTCCTTATAAACCGACTAACGCAGGTAACTATTATATTTTATTAAGGATACCCAGCAGCGCATTGTGTTCTTGACAGAGAAATTTTATTTGAAGTTGCTTTAGTCCATTCAGATAGCAAAAATGAGTAGTACCTATATTCTAAAGAACCATCTTCTTTGTAAGAGCCTTCCTCTTTGTCACACTTTGTATCACACTGAATCATCTTGAGAACTACGTTTAATAGTGTGTATGTATGTCAGTTGAGTGCTCAGCCATTTGCACATAAATTCCTCGAACAGGGTGTTCCGTTGATTGGATCAAGCGGAACCGTCGTCGTCGTGGTAACGGAGCATCAATTATATATTCATATACACACATACACGCATACATACATACATACACACAAACACGCATACACACGCACACACCACACACACACACACACACACATATATATATATATGTAGATATGTGTGTATATGTGTGTGCGTGCGTGAACGTGTGTGTCACACTTTGGGCAAATAGATCGTGAAAAAGCAACTATACTACGGTATTTACAAGGTGATATCTCATGTGGACGTGCTGTGTCTAAAAACATATATATGAATAGTAGACGAAAGCCGTCAAGCAGCGGCCGATGAGAATGCTGAATTCACATGTGTCTCTCGTTGAGTTTGTTAGTAACATGTACTTGCTGCCGATCATATGCTAAGATGAAATCCGTCGCTATCATTATACGGAATCGGTGTCTGAACAATCACAGGTGTTGCTTTTGACCGCACAGATGATATATATATATATATCTATATATATATATATATATATATATATATATATATATATATATATAAACAGAAGTATTAGATTGAAAGAAGAATTGACTATTCTCCTCATTTTAACATACACATCTGTTCTCTCTTCTTGAACTACTTAATACTACCACTACATGATGAAAATTTCGTTCACGCGACAAGAGTCCTTTGAATGAATAGCACATGGTATGTACGTCTCCACACTTTGCATTTGTAATGACAAAATATGAACTCCTATCGAAATTTAAATACCAAGGACAACAAGCATTTCTACCACTTCTACAAACCACTTTCCTTGGATAATGGAACTGCAACTATAACAGTTTACATTCATTTTTAAAATTTTTATTTTCCTTTGTACTTCTTATTTAAAATCTCTTCTAAAATAACTTCTTATTTTAAACTGTAATTTCTCTCTATGTAAACATATATATATATATATATATATATATATGATAGATGCTAAGGTTATGATCCGGCATCGAGGGGACAAGCAGCCAGTCCCAGCGGATGGATGCACCTCCTGTCGTGTGGCCTTGTCCACGAAGAGTATAACTATATATATATATATATATAATATATATATATATATATATATATATATATTATACATATACATACATACATGCATATATACATACATAAATGGCTAGCTACCTACCTAGATGGATAAATTCAAAGATGCATACGTACGTCTATATATATATATATATATATATATATATATTATATATATATATATATATATATATATATATAATATATATATATACATATATATATAATATATATATATATATTATATATATAATATATATATATATATCGTTGTTGAAAGAAACGCTTCGCAGACTCTTTGAGAGAGAGACTGAGAACTGTAATAATCAGAAGGCACTAAATGAGAGGAGTATAGTGAAGGGAGTTAAAACTTTCTAACCGAGCTCTTGAAGAGCATTTTTGTGCAAACTAGCGACGTGGAAACCAGAGCTGTCGTGGTGAAGAAGCACACCGTGTCACCGATCGGCTTGTATCAGCTGGATTTTGTCTCGACGAGCCGGTACATTTGAGATACTTAAAGTTGTGTCATGAGTGTGTGACTCTTTCAAGTATTTTGTGGTTGGTTAACCATTTCTAATCACACCAAACGCAAATCATTGTCTTGCGCGGATGCAGCTTTCGATTGGCACGAGTTGTTACTAGCTTGTTGCCGGGACCATTCCCCACTGCTTCATATTGACGTCGAGATACCATATTTCATCGCCGGTAACGATGAGTATTTTGTGTTGACGTGTAGCGTGGTGTCGAGCGAGCAAACTGCCGGTGATATCACTAGTGTTTGTCCCTTTCGTAGAGAGCGAGTGGCACCCATGCACCACGTTCTTGGATTTTACTATGGAGTGATGGCGACGGGCGACAGTATCATAGGCGGCGAGCTGGCAGAAACGTTAGCGCGCCATGCGAAATGCTTAGCGGTATTTCGTCTGTCGCAACGTTCTGAGTTCAAATTCCGCCGAGGTCGACTTTGCCTTTCATCCTTTCGGGGTCGATAAATTAAGTACCAGTTACGCACTGGGGTCGATGTAATCGACTTAATACCCATGTCTGTCCTTGTTTGTCCCCTCTATGTTTAGCCCCTTGTGGGTAATAAAGAAATGGGTATCATATGAGCATTCCAGTTTTTTTGGCCAGTTCTCTAATGGAAATGTATGTGTCTTCGGGAATGAACATGTACAATGAACTTCATTGCTGGAGTAGGGAGATACAGTGAAGTCCAATTTCCTTTGCTTCATGCGTGGAAACTATTGCTTTGAAGTTCTTCCAGAAATAACGCCTTCTTTGCACACAGCACAAATGATTCGAGCGATAGTAGCTGCTTTGCTGTTGATTCTGAACCGTAAAATTTTTCCATTAAATACCCCTTTAATCGAAATATGATAGTGAGGTGAGGTGAACTTTGGCATATTCTACTGAACCTTTTCCTTCACTCCACTTGTTCGCAAAATATCACCAAAGTAGAATCTTACATAGTATGATAGTGTGTGGGTTCTCCAACTTAGTGGAAATAAAAAACCCTA
>NW_021833360.1:10000-17500 GCF_006345805.1 Octopus sinensis
CTTCTTTCTTTATTTTCTTCTTCTTCTCTTCTTATTATTATTATTATTATTATTATTATATTATTATTATTATTATTATTATTATTATTTATTCCTCAATTTTGTTCTTTATTTAGTAATGAAAAAATGTTATTGTCATATTTTTTGTATATGATGTAAATATCAAAATAGTTTTATATAATCCAGACCTGAAGATTGGCAATATAGTCGGATTGATACGGTATTGAATTTCGAGTCCTTCGCTTTCAGCAATACCGATAGATATATTGTCATGAAACATGCGTTGTCTAAATAATTTAATATATGATTAAGAATAGTAATTCTAGATATTAATTTTGATAAAAGTTAATCATATATATCTCTATCATAGATAATGTCGTTGATTTGCTTGAAGGCGGTTTTGTCTCTTACACCTATATATATATACTAGCAGTATCGCCCGGTGTTGCTCGGGTTTGTAAGGGAAATAACTATATAAGCATTTTTAGAGATTATAGCCAAAAATAGCAAACAAATGCATTAAAAATGGAAAAAAAATTATGGTAATTTTTTTTTAAATCGTTAACTCATCGTAGACATTTTTAGAGAGTTACTTCCCTTATGTAATAGCGAAAAAAATGCATTAAAATGGAAAAAAATGATGGTAATTTTTTTTTAATCGTAGACTCATTGTTGACGCGCGCTAATACCCAGAAGGGCTCGATATGAATCACGACTATAAGATACCCGCAAAATGTGGGAGTAGTTAGGAATCTAAATCGTAGGAGACAGACACACAACTTGACTTTTATATGTAAAGATATATATATATGTAAGGTAGTGTCTCTGTCTCTGTGGTAAGAAGCTTGCTTCCCAACCAGATTAGCTAATTGGAAAATCTCTTTAGGATGTGAAAGTAGTAACTGTACTGAAAAGTAATGGTTATTCCTCCAGCCGGTTACTCTTCCAGCAAGTTATTCCTCCAGCCGGTTATTCTTCCAACTGGTTATTCTTCCAGATTATTATTCCTCCAGCTGGCTATTATATGTAGTCTTTACTTTATATATATATCTTTACTTAGGGTAATCATTTGAATTACTTAAGATTGTATGGGTCCCGAGCAGATGTATCGACATCTTAAATTCTTTTTTCAGGAATTCTAAGTATTTCATGGAAACGACCAGCAGTACAGCCGATATGTTGGAAAATGCTGTCGTATGGAGACAGCATTGCATCCTATCGCTGTTTCTGTTCGGATAGTGATTGATTAAATTTTGGGGGAATCGATGGAATAACGTGGGAAGCGGGTACAGTGACATATTTGGATTTCGCTGACAACTTGTAGTTACTAAGCTCCGTGTGATGAGCTTAGTAACTACAAGGAATCTGGAAAATTATGCATAAAATATATCCTCATATGTAGTTCCATGTCTTTATCCTCTGAGTTCATTTCCAACCGGGTTCAACTTTCATTTTATCCTACCTAGGTTCTTCGAATTAAATTTCAGTCCTTGGTACTATTCCGTAAATATGTTCTTCAGAATAGAAAGAACAGTGGACATGACTCTGCAAGCATTACCAAACTGGCAAAACAAATGGAAATGTTACTTGAAGAATCTGTAGTTCGAAATCTGTTAAAACTGGGGAATGGATATAAAGTTACCTGGAGAGGATCTGAGACGCAATAATTAGCGACGAGGAAAGGAGGAGCCTCGAAAGTCACTTGAAATTGATTTTAATGGGGGTGGGGGTGGGGGACATAGTTGTGGCATTAGTAAAAATAGCGAAGAGTAGAGAGAAATAGAGAAAGCAACACTGAAGTAATGTTTGGAGTAAAGTATCTGAATGTGCTTTTGCGAATCAGCCGGGTAGATTCCATTTCGATATGACAGAGATTGTGTGTGTGTCTGTGTATGTGTGCCTGTGTGCGGCGCCCGTGCGTACGTGCGCGCTAATGTGTGTGTAGCAGTAACACCTGTCCTAATTTTTGTAAGCATTATTCTAATGCTGACATTACTCTAAATTCAGAGGTTTAAGAAAATATGTATCTTATTTCTAGCAAGACAGTTATACACATTGAGGTGCTCTCGGTGGATGCGTAGTGAATTCCTTAATATCATGCAATGCTGTAAATTCTTATATATGTATGTATGTATGTATGTATATATATATATATATGTGTGTGTGTGTGTATATGTATATAATATATATATATATGATATATATATTTATATAATATAGAATATATATATATAAACACACACACACATATATATATATACATATATATATATATATGTGTATATGTGTATGGATGCGTATGTGTGTAAGAGAGAGGTGGGAGAGATAGAGTTTATGGGTGTATTGAATAAATCATGGTTACCAGTCCCGTTTGTAAAACATTTTCGAGGCATTTATCAATGGTGGCAATGAAAGGCAGGTGTGATATTTCTAGGTTGCGTGTGAATGACACTTGCGTGTGGATGTTTAACCAGGTGTGAAGAATGGTTTCATCTTCATTCGAAAGTAACTTGTTACAAGTAACAGATAGTAAGTCGTTATTACACAGAATGCCGACTGTAGGTTTTGCTGTTGTCAAATGCAAGAACAATGTTGCTTGCAATGTTCCGAATGACCAAAGACGTTCACTCCATAGACCTATGTATTAAGTACAATTCTATCCAAAATATCAATTCTTTTTATAAGAGAATAAGAAATCGAGACTCGGTTGCTGTTTCTAACAAGTACACTGACTACGTAGAAACGACGCTCGTTGATATTTGTGCAGTGGCGAGAGAAGGAGATAGGAGAGCAAGTCATCAAGGCCTAGTTATAGAAATTCATAGTGTTGGTCACTAATGTGAAAACCTGCATCTTTCCTCATGTGTGGATATGTGACACAAGGAATACGAGGACAATTTGGTTGATGATTCCATCGAGATTTTAGTCTCCAGCTAGAACATTGATCGTTGTGGGTGAATGAGGTTTCTTTGTGCTAGGAAAGCTCACAAATATAAAGATGGTGGTAAGGTAATTGTAGCTAGTTGGATTACGAAGATAACAAGTTTAACTGGTAAAATGTTATTTCTACGTGTATGAATGCGATTACATACAATAAATTTTATATACACGTATGTATATATGTGTGTGCGTATGTTTATATATTTATGTAACATGTATGTATTCATGCATGTAGGTATGTATGTATACATACACACACATATATTTACATATTTCTATGTTTACCTATACCATAACTGTTAATTATAATCGTAAACATTACTGATTAATAAGTATTGTTCTTAAAATACTAATGAAAAATGAAGTTAAGTAAAATATTAGAAATCCGAAGAGACTGATAAGAACGGAATTATACATTTACAACTTGCTCTAAATGAACTCTTTCAATACACATGGCGGGTGACGTGTTTGATAATCTTTATTGTAATGCACAAGCACTAAATACATTGTTGATAGTGTCGAAAACATTAATTTTAGAAACAACAACAACATCTAGATTACAGACTGATTAATCTGTTGCAAAAATTTAATGAATATAAATTGTCTTGAATATTTGCAGAAAAAACTGAATGATCGAAACGAAAAACAGTGAAATAAACTCCTCAAAGATTGTGATATAATTTATATGATTGTTTTTGCTACATGTTAGACGGAGACATGGTAATATTAGAACAAGGAGTTTAAGGCAACGAGAAGGCAGAATCTTTAGTACATAAACCAAATGCTTAGCAGCATTTTGTTCGTCTTTACGCTCAGAGTTCAAATTCAAAGGTCATGATTCCCAAGTGCGGGGTCACATATGCTTCAACACTAAAGAGAAATACAGGTGCATACAGGTGCATGCACAGACTAACTCTGTCACATACTTACATACGCCGGGAACTATCTTCATTCAAAATTCCTGTCACTTTGTTCTTGACTTTACGTATATCTGGAGTGTCATATGACTATGTACAGATTCAAAACCTGTTTTGGTTGCAGTAGAAGAAATCATCATCACCGTCATCATCATCATCATCATCATCATCACTGTCATCAATCATCATCATCATCATCATCATCATCATCATCATCATCATCATCATTGTCGTCGTCGTCTTCTTCTTCTTCTTCTTCTTCTTCTTCTTCTTCTTCTTCTTCTTCTTCTTCTTCTTTTTCTTCTTCTTCTTCTACTTCTTCTTCTCCCCCATCACCTTCCTTCTCCTTTCTAACTTTATCACTAATGCGTTTTAGTATAACACCTACGCAAATTCTATAAGCAAAACTTTCAGTAGAAATATTTTCATGAATTGAACAGCAACTGCTAGCATCCACTGACCATTCAAAATACCACAATCAAGGCACTCCCAAATTCTTCGTCTTCTTCCTTCCCTCCTCCTCCTCCTCCTTCTTCTTCCCTACCAAGAATTCACAACGACCTCGAAGCCACAAGAGTAAACAAGAGAGACAGAGAAAGGCAGAAACAAGGAAAATGCCACTTATATTTGAACACTATACAAATATTCTTTTAAAAAATACTTTTCTTTTAATTTTTCTAAATTTAATTATTTATTTGTTACAGTTGAAAAGGTCTCAATGACTGAAACCGGTACTGAAATGGTCTTTATGAAATTATTTTAGCATTTTCTATCCTGACTTGTTTTCTCATATATATCAACTCGTGTGTTCCTTTTCATCCTTATACATACTATATATATATATATATATATATATATATATATATATTATATATATATATATATAATATATATATATACGAACATACATACATGTGTGTGTACATATTTACATATATATATATCTATGGCGGAGTTGTGTGTTTACAATGTCAATAGTTATGCCGTGAACTGTCTTTGATATTATAAACATATCAGTTCATGCTACCCAACATATGGAGCTCTGCATCACATTATATTTCTACATATGACTTTAAATATATTTGCCAATATACGACTTATGTATGCGTGCTGTGTGTGTGTCTGTTTGTCCTTGTATGCGTGTGTTTGTGTTTGCGAGTGTATGTATAAGTGCATGTATGCATGTTTTATTCTTCTTTGTTTCACGCGCAGGCAAGGATGTAAACGAATACTAGATGCACCGATATACTTTGTTGCTAGAAGCACTGATATACCTTGTTACGGCAAGAAATCCAGCTGAGTACAAGGACATCCAAAACGCATCATTCACGAAATTGTACTGTAGATGCTGAAAAGATAGCAGATGCAGTAATCGTCAGAGCTGTAACCCTGAAGCTGAATCAAGAAACATAATATAATATGATTGGAATTTAAAAGAAAAAGCTGATGTCACTTTGATACCACAACAATTTAACAATTTGTGAACTCTGATGACCAATAGAAGCCAGAACACCAAAGAGCAATCCTGAATGTCTCTCATTGTTTCCACTCTGAACTTAGTGTCTGATGAGATAGACGACTTGTATGTAGACAGCCACGAAACTTTAAGTCATGTGGGTGTTCAGTAACATCCTATGATATATATATATACTCTTACTCGTTTACTCTTTTACTTGTTTCGGTCATTTGACTGCGGCCATGCTGGAGCACCGCCTTTAGTCGAGCAAATCGACCCCGAGACTTATTCTTTGTAAGCCCAGTACTTATTCTATCGGTCTCTTTTGCCAAACCGCTAAGTTACGGGGACGTACACACACCAGCATCGGTTGTCAAGCAATGCTAGGGGGACAAACACAGACACACAAACACACACACACACACATACATATACATATATACGACAGGCTTCTTTCAGTTTCCGTCTACCAAATCCACTCACAAGGCATTGGTCGGCCCGTGGCTATAGCAGAAGACACTTGGCCAAGATGCCACGCAGTGGGACTGAACCCGGAACCATGTGGTTGGTTAGCAAGCTACTTACCACACAGCTACTCCTGCGCATATATATATATATATATATATATATATAGATAGATAGATAGATAGATAGATAGATAGATAGATAGATATATACGTATATATATATATGTATGTTTCTATACATTTATGCGTATATCTATATAAGCGTGCATATATATATATATATATATATATATTTATATATATATATTTATATATATATCCTTATGTATATGTGTGTGTGTGTGAGTCTGTGTATTTTACATATGAGCGAATATCGCGGGAATATGTATGTGTTTTTATGTGTAATGAGTACGAGAACAATTCTATTTCGTTCTCTTTATTTTTGTTTTCTGACTAAATACGGTAGTTATGCCATCTGTTTTACACTATGCTTTAAAATTCTAAGTCAACGAAATCAAATTTCAACACATCTAATTTGCTACTTTTTGTGACGATAAATTCCATCATATTCTTTTTTTTCTTCAATTCTGTTAATTGTTTGTTTGTTTTTTGTTTTGTTTTTTATTCTATCTGAACTTATGGATATTTTCAATAGACTTTTACAGAACTGATATTTAAGTCGTGATTCAAGGATTTAATTTAGTTTTCAGTAATAGAATATAATAGAATTGCGCATGTATAGTGTAGGTTTTTATGAGCACTTTCTCATAATGATTGAGTTCACACAATAATTGATTTTGTATGAATAAATTCCAAGTTTTTCTAATGCATTAATGTATATGCTTATATGCTTTGAGAGAAGTGGTAAAAAAAAACTAGAAAATTTGAGATCTTTGTAATGAGTAAGTAAAAATATTAAATAAGTACCGTCTATGCATCCTCTTCCTTGAAGCACGATTTCAAATTGAAACATTTAACCCCGTCGAATAATATGTAGAGATGGTTATATCACATACCGTAAATCCTCGAGTATAATCCGCATTTTTTCCCAAAATTTAAAGGTCAAAATTCCTAGTGCGTACTATATACGAAGTTAAAATTGAAAATTATTTTCTAAACAATGTTCAAGCCTCTATTTGCTGGCCGGCAATGTTTATTCAGACGCATTTTGTGATGCCGGGAGCGAAAATACCTTAAGCTAAGCCTGAAAGCAATGAAGTCATAAAAGAATCATCCATAAGTTGCAGTAAGCAACATTTATTAAACGTTATTACTGTTACTTCTTTATTTTCTGCAAAAAAAAAATGCCCAAAAAATGCTGCACGTTTGCATTATGTTATATATACAATAATAATAAACTACGTTACCATATACATTTTTACAAACCAATGACGTTATATAGGCCTCCTTGACTCAAATTAGAGAAGGGGTGCGTATTATACACAAGGTTTAGGTTTTTCAGAGGTAGAGCCCCCTAAAAATCCACTGCGTATTATACTCAAGGGCGGACTATGCTCGAGGATTTACGGTATATTATCTACCCATCAGGTTGCATGACGAGGGAGAAGCAAATAATGTCCCTACATTAGCGGATAATGGTTCAATTGTAAAATCGTTGACTAGCCATATAGGGGAGTGGAAGATTTCAACGTATAGGTTAAGTTTTGCCAAAGACTATGAATTAGCAGAGTCGTATATTCTGATCTTTTATCCTGTCGCT
>NW_021833360.1:22500-26958 GCF_006345805.1 Octopus sinensis
AAGTAAATTTTATAATTATTTATTATTATTTTTTTTTTTGGTAAATTTTTTTAGAAATGATTTGTTTTTGCATTTTTTAAATCTGTATTATCGTTTCTTTGAAATTTTAAAAATAAACTAGGATTAGATCCCCTATTACTTTTTAGTGTAAAAATTGATAATCCAACGATGGGGTGGATAATCCAACGCTGGGGTCGATATAATCCACTTACTCTCTCTATGAAATTTGTAGGCTTTGTGCCAAAATTTAAAAATAATGTTAGTGATTCAGCTATGTTACTAGGTAAATCCACTGTTGTGAGAAGGAGACGTTTATCAGTCTACTTTGTATGCTATTTAGTATATAATCGCTTACTCTCCCAAGGCTGATCATAAAGGGGCTATACTTAGAGGGGACAAACAAGGACAGACAAAGGGATTAAGTCGATTACATCGACTCCAGTGCGTAGCTAGTACTTAATTTATCAACCCCGAAAGGATGAAAGGCAAAGTCGACCCGGCGGAATTTGAACTCAGAACGTAACGGCAGACGAAATACCTATTTCTTTACTACCCATAAGGGGCTAAACACAGAGGGGACAAACAAGGACAGACAAAGGGATTAAGTCGATTATTCGACCCCAGTGCGTAACTGGTACTTAATTTATCGACCCCAAAAGGATGAAAGGCAAAGTCGACCGCGGCGGAATTTGAACTCAGAACGTAGCAGCAGACGAAATACCTATTTCTTTACTACCCACAAGGGGCCAAACACAGAGGGGACAAACAAGGACAGACAAACGGATTAAGTCGATTATTCGACCCCAGTGCGTAACTGGTACTTAATTTATCGACCCCAAAAGGATGAAAGGCAAAATCGACCCCGGCGGAATTTGAACTCAGAACGTAGCAGCAGACGAAATACCTATTTCTTTACTACCCACAAGGGGCCAAACACAGAGGGGACAAACAAGGACAGACAAACGGATTAAGTCGATTACATCGACCCCAGTGCGTAACTGGTACGTAATTTATCGACCCCGAAAGGATGAAAGGCAAAGTCGACCTCGGCGGAATTTGAACTCAGAACGTAAAGACAGATGAAATGTTGCTAAACATTTCGCCCGGCGTGCTAACGTTTCTGCCAGCCTGCCGCCTTCTTTATGCATATGTTTGTGTGAGTGTTTGGTGTGTGTGTTGTGTGTGTGTGTGTGTGTGTGTGTGTGTGTGTGTACGAGTGTTTGTTAACGGTGTATGCATGAAGGCAGAATTGCCGGGTTTTTTTTTGGTTACCTAGTTTTACATATTACATTTTGCATACACGTCACAACCAGGTCAATTTTGCTGTTCACCTTTCCGAGATTGATAAAATAATTATTGCAATTGATGTAATCGACCTTGCGCTAGAAACGAATTCCCCACCAACACAACTGAGTGAATAATAACTCAGCAATTCTTGTGGCTGGTAATTTATAATGCAGGCATTTAAACATGTTGACTTCCAGCAAATTTCAATACAGCAATTAGTTCTACAGCAACCCAGTAGGTCGCTGACATGCGCTTACAAGGGTAAAAGGGTGAACAAAGAACAAACAGGAATCTTTTAAAACTATGTATGTTACTTAGCTATTTGGACCACATACTCATTTACCAAAGTGACGTATTGAAAAGAAAGATTTTTCTGACATTCACATTTGCACGCACATGTAAACGGACGAAAATACAACAGAAAAAAATACTCTCTATATTTATGTAGAATTGTGTGTGTGCGTGAGTACGTACGCGTAAGTATGTATGTATGTGTGTGTGTGTGTGGGTCTGTGAAAGTGTGCGTGTATGTGTGTATGTTTGCGCGCGCCTACTTTACTACGAGTGAGCGTCTAATTCACTCTCAAGAATTATCTCAATGCGTGTGGGTAAAAATCTACACATGGTAGAATTGATGATATATCTATATGTCAAAATAGAGAATGTTGAGCAGCTTCTTGGCGCAAGCCTGGACTGTTTTATTGTGTAAAGTTCATCTGAGCTACCCAGATGTTTTTAAGGCCTCCATCTCGGCAGTGCAGGTGCGACCCGTTCTTCAGTGGATACCAAAAGTACTCAGAGAAGTAACTTACTTAAAATTTATCTACAACCAAAAACGCTTCATCAGCGCTAGCCACATACATCATTTATAAATGTGTGTGTATGTGCGTGCGTGTGGTGGAGGATAAAGATTTTGCGTGTAGGCAAGGAAATCGAACGATAGTTTGATAGATAGATAAATAGATAGATAGACAGATAGATAGATAGATAGATAGATAGATAGATAGAAGGAACGGTTTTCGTTTAGAGATAACTTTCGCCAGTATTTTATTTGGTATATGCTAAAAAAATACAAGCATATTCACTCATACATACAAATATATGTATATATATATATATATATATATATATATATGTGTGTGTGTGTGTGTGTGTGTGTGTGTGTGTGTGTGGTGTGTGTGTGTGTGTATGTGTGTTTAAACATATATTACATGAATGCACGAATATACTATGTCTCTCACAAGGAATAATGGATGAGATTTTAAGTATAGCCGATATACATGACTAAGGAAAACATAAAAAAATATATATACAAAAGCAAAATATATGCCGTAAGAATTTTTGTTCTTTTTGTTTGGTTCTTCTTCTTCTTCTTCTTCTTCTTCTTCTTCTTCTTATTATTATTATTATTATTATTATTATTATTATTATATTATTATTATTATTATTATTATATATTATTATCGTCGTGTTGTGTTGTTGTTGTTTTTGTCGCTGTTGTTTCTTTGTTGGTTTCAGCAATTGTTTAGTGTATTGCTCTTAGTAAGATTTTGGCAGCAAGATGTACGAATTTTTGACTGCAAATCAGAACATAACAAACCATGTGACCACAATGACAGATGCCTAACATTGCTAAATGAATAGTTAAAATGGTACTCTTGATGGATAACGTGGTAGAGACTTAGCCGCGTGCAAGAACCAGACACACGCATTTAGACACACACATACTTGTGTGTGTGTGTATACATTGCGTACATTACACATGGCTACGTTCGAAAACTTGTACATATAATACATATTACATACATATTTGCATATATACATGCAGATATATATATATATTATATATCTCTATATATTATATATATATATATATATATTATATATATAACAGGCTTAAAGCAGTTGTGTCACTAAAAGAAAATACGATTCATAAAGTCATTCAGAAATATTTCCATTGTATTTATGGTATCTATGGCGTATGCGTGTGTTAAACACGCGAAATATACACGCAAACACATACACACAAGCAAACACACACATGTATATATATATATATATATATATATATATATATATATATATATAGATATATAATATATATATATATTATAGTATATTATATATATATATATTATATTCACACATGTATAGGCATGTATGTATATATATATATATATATATATATATATATACTTATACATGTGTATGTACATGTATAAGCATACACACACACACGCGCACACACACACACATCAACGCACTCGAACACATACTACATATAATATATATTATATATATATATATATATATATATATATATATATAATATATATATATATATATATATATATATATAAAGCTGCAAAGACATAACAAAAGGTTTTATGATTTCTAGCAGCAGTATAAATAAAGCATATTATATATATATATATATATATAATATACAAAATGGGACAAAGACGCGTCATTCTGAGTTTTCTTTCTTCAGTCGAGTTTCAGATTATCTTTGCAATTTGTGCTGGTTATACTCGAGATTGCTCCAATCTGGCCAGCCCCAAGGTAAAACTAAGCTAAGAGTATTAAATTACTTCGAAGATGTATACAGTGGATGTATACGAAAACAAGGGCGGACAAAAACGGAGAATGTTACACAAATACAAATAACAGGACATAACAAGAGGCGTTTTTCGACTAAGGACGAAGTAAATTAAGTAGCGTGTGTGGAAGTAAAGCTTTAAGGCAGGGATACAGAGTTTCACAGGCACAGAGAGGAATGTAGATGTTGCACGGATGATGGTCAAACCACGAAAGAAAGGTCGGGTTTGGCCAAACAGCGGTCACGTGGGGAGAGAAGAGACAGGGGTAGAAGCAGAGGGACAGAAGAAATAAGGAGGGGCGAGAAAAGATGACAGGGACACAGTGAAGTGAAAAGAGGAGGGAAAGCGAGCAGAAAAAATTATATTATTTCGCAGTCTAATAACAGTGCCAATTCTTGTTCAAATGACTTTAAATTTTAGCAGCACGTGTAGAAACAGGTCCAAATTTTATGCTTAATGTTTGATATGCTTATCTATTCAGGTATAGAAATGGCATGCACTGGAAGAGAAAAGACGCTTTGTGTTTGGACTATGCCTGAACACAGACCCATAGAATCACTACTCATAACAT
>NW_021833361.1:0-20000 GCF_006345805.1 Octopus sinensis
TCGGTTTGACCGGCAGTTTTTTAAATAATTTCCACTTTTAAACTTCGTATACTGGTAGAATGTGTTTATAAAACACCTTTTTCTCTTGGCTTTATTGAGAAAATTCTATAGTTTGTAAGATATTTGTTGTTGTTTTTTGTTCAATTTCTGCAATTTCAACCAATCAATGATGTTTATTGAGGTGAAATCATTCTGTGCCGTATGAATATGTCCCTCGTTTAAGAAACAAATTGGGTTTATTTACATTTCTGAAGAAAAAAAATATACCCTTTCCCTACCCCTAATCCTAACCCTAACTATTCCTAACTCTAACCCTAAAACAGATTGAAATACAATAGATCGATACTAGGGTCATAATTATGGGTGACAATTTCATATGACACCGCTAGAAAAAAACAGCCGTTCAAACCGAAAGATCCCTGTTATTTATTTTACTTATATCTTCTTTTGATTATTGTATTTATTCGTACTTCTGTTTATATAGTTCTACGGAAATAAACGCTCTATGAAGTGTATGACACAAAAATTTTACGATCAGAATGCATTACTCGAAAGATACGTTTTAAGTAAAAATCAAGCTATGATATTACACTGAACTTGATCGAGAATAATCTAAAATTTTGGCATTTCTAAAAGGTTGAATGACCCAAGAATATCCTTACTAGAGAATTTGGTTACATTCGCACAGTTTGAGAAATAATTGAGCAGGAGGATCTTGGAGAACCTAAACTGAGCCTGGCCTGTAATTTCTTTATACTGTTATTTCTTTTCTTTATATCTTCTTTCGATTATCTATTTCATCGAACTTTTTTTTATATATGGTTACGGAAATAAATGTGCTAAGAGTTTTATGACACAAAATTGGGATCTTTTTGGTTTGAACGGTAGTTTTTTTAAATAATTTCCACGTAACTAAACAATTTTAAACTTCGTATACTGGTAGAATGTGTTTATAAAACATCTTTTTCTCTTGGCTTTATTGAGAAAATTCTATAGTTTGTGAGATATTTGTTGTTTTTTTTCTTCAATTTCTGCAATTCCAACCACTCACTGACGTCTATTGAGGTGAAAACATTCTGTGCCGTATGAATATGTCCCTCGTTTAAGAAACAGATTGGGTTTATTTACATTTCTGAAGAAAAAAAATACCCTTCCCCCCACCCCTAACCCTAACTCTAGCCCTAACCCTAAAACAGATTGAAATGCTATAGATCGATACTAGGGTCATAATTGTGAGTGACAATTTCATATGACACCGCTAGAAAAACTGCCGTTCAAACCGAAAAGATCCCAAAATTGTTACGATCGAAATATAGGTTGCAACCAAAATTCAAACTAAGATATTACAACGAACTTGAAAGAGAATATTCTAAAATTTCGGCTTTAAAAAAAAAAAGTCAATGACCCAAAATATGCTTACTAGTACATTTGATTGCACTCGTATAAAATTCAAGAGATCATTAACGAGAAAGGACTTGAAGGGACCAGATTCAAACCCCATTCATTTTTCATGCTGTTGTTTTAATTATCGTCTTCCATCGTATTTATTTCCCCACAAATAAACGTGCTTCGCATCTTACTCCATCCAAACTCATATTCTATACCGTCTCTCACCAAACACCCTTCTTCATTTCAAAACGTGTCGTTCACACCCCACTTTGCTTTGTAACGCAGTGAAATTTACGCATTTTTTGTATTATTTTTAGACCCCTTGCGGTTAATAAAGAAAATATTATAAGAGAAACAAACACCACTACCACCACCACCAAAACCACCACCACTACTACTACTGCAGCTACTGCTGCTGTTACTACTACTACTACTACTACTACTACTACTGGCAGTTGTGATATTGGTAGGAATAAAGTAATAGAATTATGAGAATCTGTTCGTAAATTGATTTCTTTCTCACTACACACACACAACATATACATACGCAGACGCACATATATATATACGCACACACACACACACACACATATATATATATATACGCACACACACATGTATATAGACTATACAAATATACATATATATATATACATATATATATATGCATATATATATATATATATACATATATACACTCATATATATATTATATACACACATATATACACACACACACATATATATATATATATATGTGTGTGTGTGTGTGTGTGTGTATGTTCGATGGATGTACGTATGTCGCGTCAGTAGAAGAAAAAACATACCGGTAATAGAAAGAAAAAATATAAAACCGCTCTCTTTCTCTCTCTCGTCACACACACACACACACATCCACACACTCACACACACACGTAAGTAAACACACAAGTATAATACACACACATACATACACACGTACATTGTTCATCAGTTGAACAAGCTTTAATATCCAGGTCAGTTCACACGACAAACACTTCAAAAAAATAAATAAATATAAATAAAATTGTAAACGAAAAAAAACAAACAAATGCAAATCTCCAAATCAATTCACTTTCTATACACAGACTGTTGATATTGTGTTCCATGGTATAAAACTTTATCGTATACAATGTTATCACATACCTCCTTCTCCCAATAGCACAATGAATTTAGAGATGCTATCGGTGATTCCATCTCTTGCAAGACATTTTGTATTCTGCTATATCTGATATATATATATATACATATATATATATATACTATATATATATATATATATATATTATATATATATATATATATATATATATATATATATATATATATTTATATATATACATATAATATATATAACTGGTGATATCGTGGCTTTTGTTGTTGCTGTTGTTGCTGTTGCTGTTGTTGTTAATAGTTATTGTTATTAATGTTATTACTACTATTTCATTATTATTAGTATTCTTATTATTACTATTATTTATATTACTGACACTACTATTATTGTTATTAATATTGCTGTTGTTATTGCTATTACCGCTATCATTAATATTGTCGTTGATTTTGTTGCTGTTGTTGTTGTTATTATTATTATTATTATTATTATTATTATTATTATTATTATTATTATTATTATTATTATTATTATTATTACTATTGCTGCTGTTGTTATAATGTTGAGAAGGCGATAATTCTATATCATCTACTGTATCACTGTTTGCGCATAAATTTATATAATATGAGATATATGATAAATGTTAGAGATATAATTTTAATTTTCTTTTTGTAATACTTTTTACCTCAGTTACATTCTGCGCATACACACACACACATCATCATCATCATTGTTGTTCGACCGTGGTCGAGACAATGGAATTTACTATGCTACGCCAGACTTCACGGTCCATCATAGCATTACGGAGGTCTTGTCGCTGGGTGCCTGTATCCCTGGCGATTACATCAGGGTAGGAGAGTGTGCACCCTCTGGTATCGCGAGTAGATGGATTCCAGAGGAGAAGAGTAGAAATTGCCTCGTTTTCACACACACATACAGATACCCCCCCCCCACACACACACATATACACACACTCAAACACGCACACAGACACACAGACATATATATTATAAGTCGATAAATCTTATGGTATACACCTGGTAGTTTGCTGGTAAAGTACGGTCACTGGCTCAGTGTTCGTTAGGTATGTAATTAATATGTAAAACGGAAGGTGGAAAATACGAGAATCTTTAGTGATCACTACAGTTGCTTCGAACCATCTAGCATCGATGTATACCTTAATTTACCATTTCTATACACGAAGAGCAAGAAGAAATTTTACGTTTATTTTAACGAGATACCGCTTGAAAGCAACTGAGAAAACACATCTACACCGAGATATACGCCTAAACCAGAAGTTCAGTATCTCAACTACGCGTGATCGATGCTAGATGAGTCGAAACAATTGTAGTGATCAATAAAGGTTCTCTATGTTCCACCTTCCGTGTTTCACATTAATCAAATATACACGTCCCTTGTGACTTGGAGTTTAGTTCCACTGCCTGACACCTTGTGCAAGTGTCTTCTACGATAGGTGACGCTGATTAATGGCATGCCAAACTACACACACATGCGAGTATGCCACCATTCCCCCGGAGTGGAAGATTGTTCCGTCGCAGAGTTATTCAAGTGCGTGAACTAGAGCAACCGGAAATGAAGTATTTTACTTCAGAACAATGCGAAAACGCCATTTAGGGATCGTGAGTGCGACATCCTAACCACCACGACACGCACCTTCAAACATTTATGTGTGTGTGTGTGTAATTATGAGACATTTGTATATGTATATAGGTGTGCGTATGTGTGTCTGTGTATGTATGTGACTGTGTATGTGTATACTTTATAATATATATCTGTATATAAAAGTGTCTGTGTACGCGTGTGTGTCGTTTGGTATGCGTTAATCAGCCTCACGTATGGTAGAAGCCACTTGCACAAAGTGCCAGGCAGTGGAACTGAACTCCAAGTAAGGAGGTACGTGTATATTTCAAACCTCGTGGCTTTTCCACATGGCTTATTATTTCATTATGTAGAGAGCCATGAAGGAGCGTGGTTAAGTGGTTTGGGTATTCGGCTCATGATCGTAAAGCCGTGAGTTCAATTCCCGACGGCACGTTGTATCCTTAGGAAAGACATTTTATTTCACGTTGCTCCAGTCTTCTCTGCTGGCAAAAATTAGTTGTATCTGTAATTCAAAGGGCCGGCCTTGTCACTTGTTACACTGAATCTCCTCGAGAACTTCGTTGAGGGTACATGTGTTTGTGGACTACTCAGCAACATGCACGTTGATTTAACGAGCAAACAATTCTAAACCTCATGACATTGCTTCAAATAAATCTTAGTTTTATGACTGCGCCATTTAGAATGTCTGTCTACTCCACCAACTCTACCCCAAACAGACACTACCCTCTGTCTTCTCTCAGCCTTAAATATAGAAAGGATTTGATTATTATTATTATTATTATTATTATTATATTATTAATAGTATTGTTGTTATACATACATACATACAAGCATACGTAATGATAATAATAATAAGTGGATGTAACCACATGAACAAAATATAAGAGTAAACAAAAACAACAACAACAAAATCAAAATACAAATTACATGAACGTATATAAACAGAAGATACAAATATTACAAGCACCCCCCCCCACACACACACACTAAATAAACATAGACGCACATAGAGATATAAGCATGCGCAAATAAAGACATACATTAGAAATACAAAATGGCTGACGGTTAGTAAGGAGAGACACAAATAAGAAAGAAGAAAACAAAAGACCACTGATGCGGTCACAGGAGTGTGACGAAAGAACTCTTGCCGAAATAAGATTAAGATTAATGTAAAAAATAAATAAGACCGAAGCAAAATAACACCAAATATATAGTGCGTGTGTTTTTATTAACTAAACTGGCAAAATGACCATTCCGAAATATAACAATATTTGTTTCAACACACGACTTCACATAAAAAAAATCTTGCACAACAAAAATATAAACGTAGGATTTGATAAACTGATCTATAAATTAAAACTGACCCCATAATAAATCTAAATATTAGAAAAATCAGTGATAGGCAGCGTCTTCTTGAAAACAATTTCTGTTACAACTATGATGTTGTTGGTAAAAAATGTTCTTTTCTATCTCCTTATCCTCTTGGCGATTTTAGGTAAAATTATACTAATGTAACAAGTGACAAGGCCGGTCCTTCTAATTTAATTAAATTCTATGTCTTTGTGCAGCTGAAGATTGCTCTACATTTTAAATTGATGTAATGAAATGATTGCATTGTTCATTTAAATGGAGTTGCATGAAACGATCGTACTGCATTACCTCTGGATATCCTTGTTGCTTATTTTGATTTTAATCACCTTATTTTGCCCGGCGTGCTAACGTTTCTGTCAGCTCATCGCCTTCAAATCTCTGTATTCTTTGTATAGCTGCCAAGCAGATGGAAATGCCTTGTCTACAGTTGAGGAAAAGAGCACAAATTTCAATTAATTATGCGGAATGTGCGGCTCTTGTATCCTGGCTATAGCTTCTCAATCACGAATTTACTCGAGAAAGTATAAAACAAACTGACTTGCGTCCGTACAATGTGAAACATTATTTGGTTTAATGATTAGTTTTACAATGAAGTATTCCAATAATTTTCCGTTTCGTCTTCCGGGAAGGACCATATATACGCAGTGATATATATATATTCATATACTGTATACACATGCGTAAAGAGAATTAACAGGTGCACCTATTACATAAATGCAAGTTTATTCAAACATTCAGTTATAGGTGTTTTCGTTTGTGTATATATATACATACATACACACATACATACATACATACATACACACATACATATACACATACATACATACATACATACATACATACATACATACATACATACATACACACATACATACATACATACATACATACATACATACATACACACATACATACATACATACACACATACATATACACATACATACATACATACATACATACATACATACACACACACGTACATACATACATACATACACACACACATACATACATACATACATACATACATACATGCACACACACATACATACATACACACATACTTACATACATACATACATACATACTTACATAAATACACACACATACATACATACACACATACATACATGCATACATACATACATACATACATACATACATACATAGACACATACATACATATATCTATCACCGTGATCACCGTGACCGACCAGGCTATCATATGTTACACATCGCTAGTCACAATGCGCTTCGCAGTGTTTTAGCCTTCAAATGACGCCACCCCGCTGGCTAAGTGATCAGGCCAATATATATATATATATACACACACACACATATGTATCTATGTATGTATGTATATAGGTATGTGTATATATATATATATACACATATATATGTGTGTGTGTCTGTGTGTGTGTACTTCTATTCTCAAGACAACCAAAATAGTGTTGTCACTTCGTGATCAGCTTCAGTTCAGCGTAAAAGGGAAACCTCAAAGTGAACATAAACACACACACACACACACACACACACACACACACACACACACACAAACAAACACACACACATACATACAAACCTTTATACACATGTACATATATATATATATACATAAGTAAATAGGCATTTATACGTATACATGCGTATGAAATTCAGCGATATAACTCACTTGTGTTGACAAGAATTTCCTTCACAGACATTTAATAGGAAGTCTGGACACTATTAGACGTGTTATGTCGGAAGTATTTTCAGTGCAGCCAGATATAAAGTGAGGCCACTGAATGGTAGTCAAAGGTGTCGCTGCAATTGCACGAAATAGCAGCTAAAAATGTATCTAAACGAATGTATCCATTTCAAATAACACAAGAGCACACTGCACCACAAAATCAGGATCTTTTCGGTTTGAACGGCAGTTTTTTTCTAGCGATGCCATATGAAATTGTCACCCATAATTATGACCCTAGTATCGATCTATTGCATTTCTATCTGTTTTAGGGTTAGGGTTAGTTAGGGTTAGGGGTGGGGGAAGGGTATTTATCTGTTTCTTAAACGAGGGACATATTCATACGGCACAGAATGTTTTCACCTCAATAGACGTCATTGATCGGTTGAAATCGCAGAAATTGAAGAAAAAAACACCAAATATCATACAAACTATAGAATTTCTCAATAAAGCCAAGAGAAAAAGATGTTTTATAAACACATTCTACCAGTATACGAAGTTTAAAATGTTTTAGTTACCTAGAAATTATGTTAAAAACTGCCGTTCAAACCGAAAAGATACAGAAACAGATTGGGTTTGTTTACATTTGTGAAGAAAAAAAGACACCCCCACCCCTAACCCTAACCCTAAAACAGATTGAAATGCAATATATCGATTCTAGGGTCATAATCATGGGCGACAATTTCATATGACACCGCTAGAAAAAAACTGCCGTTCAAACTGAAAAGATCCCTCATCCACGAACGACATAAAGCATTTTTAAACAGGCGCATATAAACCACGTATGTATTTTTTCTTTTCTTTTATTCTTTTACTTGTTTCAGCCATTTGACTGCGGCCATGCTGGAGCACCACCTTTAGTCAAGCAAATCGGCCCCAGGACTACTACTTATTCTATCGGTCTCTTTTATTTCTTTATTGCCCACAAGGGGCTAAAGATAGAGGGGACAAACAAGGACAGACAAACGGATTAATTCGATTTCATCGAACCAGTATGTAACCGGTACTTATTTATTCGACCCCGATTGGATGAAAGGCTGAGTCGACTTCGGCAGAATTTGAACTCAAAACGTAGCGGCAGACGAAATACCTATTTCTTTATTACCCACAAGGGGCTAAACACAGAGGGGACAAACAAGGACAGACATAGGTATTAAGTCAATTACATCGACCCCAGTGCGTAACTGGTACTTAATTTATCGACCCCGAAAGGATGAAAAGCAAAGTCGACCTCGGCGGAATTTGAACTCACAACGTAACGCAGACGAAATACCGCTAAGCATTTCGCCCGGCGTGCTAACGTTTCTGCCAGCTCGTACAGATGTATCTCTCTCTCTCTCTCCTTTCCCTCTCTCTTCTCTGTCTCTCAGTCTCTCTCTCTCTCTCTCTCTCTCTCTCTCTCCTATCTCTCTCTCTCTATATATATATATATTATATATTATATATATATTTAAATTATACTAGCCATCTCAATATGGCTAACCACTAAAGTGGGTGTTACTGTAGCTTTTAGCCCCAGGAGATCATCGTCTCCAGCTGGCTTTAGGCAGCTAAGTGCGTATCACTTAGGTTTACGAGAGAGGGATGACCTCCCTTTGCAAATATCATAAAGGCACAGAAAGTGTACCTAAAGCCAGCTGGAGACGATGATCTCCTGGGGCTAAAAGCTACAGTAACACCCACCCTTAGTGGTTAGCCATATTGAGATGGCTAGTATACTTTACGTTGTCGAGCGGTTACTGTTTACATCTCGTTCAGAGATTTATTATTGCTATATATATATATATATATATATATATATATGACCTACCATAAAAGGCTAATATTGGTAAAATGAGACATACTTATCTACATGGCCGAAACAGCTGTAAGATGTAATCTATACTTATATTTATATTTACTTATATTATCTATTTTTTATTTATATTCTACTTATTATACAACAGTACACTTTTATGTACACTTTTTTATGTACATTGTTTATGTACACTGCTTTGTTCTGCTTTTTATGTTTAACCCTACAGTCTCTCTGTGGTGGTTTAATAAGTATGTTTTGATTGAGTTTTATCTGGTAATTGATATTTGATTTAGATGTATTTCTCCATTTTCTTTCTCTTGTATATTATATATATATATATATTATTAATTTATATAATATAGAGGGCATTATTACACATAAATGCCTCACACTAAGATGGACATAAGTCATTACTACCAAAAATTTCACTAATCATACCCAATACAGTTTTTCAAAGCAAGGCATTTAAAAAAATGCGTCTATGCTCATCGGTAGAACTGATTCTGAACACATCATAAATAAACGACCAACACCGTCGAAGTCGAACAGGCAACTGCTCTCTCCAACGAAGCACATGGAGATGTTTATAAATCATATATTCGGTAAATGGCGGGCTTTTTCGAACTGCATTTCGGATAGGAAAAGTTTTTTCGGAATAAATTTAACAATTAAGGATAACTTATATATATATATATATATATATACATACACACACACACACACACACCACACACATATATATATATATATAATATATATATATATATATATATATATATATATAGGCGCAGGAGTGGCTGTGTGGTAAGTAGCTTGTTTACCAACCACATGGTTCCGGATTCAGTCCCACTGCGTGGCATCTTGGCAAGTGTCTTCTGCTATAGCCCCGGGCCGACCAATGCCTTGTGAGTGGATTTGGTAGACGAAAACTGAAAGAAGCCTGTCGTATATATATATATATATATATATATAAGTATGTGTGTATGTCTGTGTTTGTCCCCCTAGCATTGCTTGACAACCGATGCTGGTGTGTCTACGTCCCCGTCCCTTAGCGGTTCGGCAAAAGTGACCGAGAGAATAAGTACTAGGCTAACAAAGAATAAGTCCTGGGGTCGATTTGCTCGACTAAAGGCGGTGCTCCAGCATGGCCGCAGTCAAATGACTGAAACAAGTAAAAGAGTAAAAGAGTAAAAAGAGTATACATATATATATATATAAGTGTGTGTGTGTGTGTGAGTGTTTGTGTGTGCATGAAGAGAGGGGGAAGATCGGGTGGTATGATCGAATGCGAATCCTATTACTGACTTGGCTTAGCGAGAACTTATTCATTCACATCTGCGTCTCTTAAACCCTCACATACATTCAAACCTCCATCCATTCCTTCGCCTACCTATTTCCTACCTACGTGCCTACCTGTCTATTTATCTCTTTATCCTTCCGTCTACCTTTCTTTCTCAATATACGTAAATATACGCACACACATATATGTATACATACATTTGACATGCAACGTCACTCACACACACATACACGTATATATACATATACACATATACACACACACACATATATATGTATGTGAATATATATATATATATACATCGACAAATAGACTCATAACAAATATATGTGTCTATCTATAAATTAGCATGTATAAATATATATAATTATGCATGTGTGCATGTGTGTGCATGTGTGTGTGAGTGCGTATATATATATATATATATATACATGTGTGTGTGTGAATATAAATGCATATAAATACACATGCATATGTATATACATATATGTATATATACGTAAATATGTATGCATGTAGGTATGCATGTAAGTATCTATATGTATGTATTTGTGTGCAATTGTTTGAATACAAATTGATGCTTGCTGCGTCAATTTATCTATATATCTATTTACCTATCTATCTATCTATCTATCTATCTATCTATCTATCTATCTATCTATCTATCTATCTATCTATCTATCTATCTATCTATCTATCTATCTATCTATATCTATTTATCTATCTATTTATCTCTATCTATATACCTATCTATCTGTCTATCTATCTATATATTTATCTATCTATCTATCTATCTATCTATCTATCTATCTATCTATCTATCTATCTATCTATCTATCAATTTATCTATTTTTCTATGTAGCTACGTACATAGGGATGCACACAAATAAATAGAGAGATCAATCAAGCACTAGATAGATAGGTATACAGGCATATTGACACACATACAAACACATAGATACATAGGCAACATAGAAAGAAAGTTGAAAAGAAAGATAGATAGATAGATAGATAGATAGATAGATAGATAGATAGATAGATAGATTGATAGATAGATAGATAGATAGATAGATAGATAGATAGATAGATAGATAGATAGATAGATAGATGGATAGATAGATAGGCAACATAGTAAGAAAGTTAGATAGATATATAGATAGATAGATAGATGGCAACATAGAAAGAAAGTTAGATAGATAGATAGATAGATAGATAGATAGATAGATAGATAGATAGATAGATAGATGGATAGATAGATAGATAGGCAACATAGAAAGACAGTTAGATAGATAGATAGATAGATAGATAGATAGATAGATAGATAGATAGATAGATAGGCAACATAGAAAGAAAGTTAGATAGATAGATAGAGAAACAAATTGACAGATAAATAGACAGATAGACTGATACAGATAGATAAATCTCCAGTATGAACAATATCGATCAGTATCGATTGTCTTATAGCTTCTCATTAAAAGCACCCACTGCTTTACTGTCGCGAATCTGTTTAATTTGAGTCTATCGGGAACAGAATCCACGTAGAATACCAATGACCGCGCTTTATTGCCTATTTATTTTAGGACTTCATCATTCTCCTGATGTTATTGTTACTACTTCTGCTGCTGATGTCGCTATTTCTGTTGTAGTAGTTGTAGTAGTTGTAATTGTTGTTGTTGTTGTTGTTCCTCTTCTTCTTGATAATAATGCTTTTGCTATTTTTTTTTATGTTTGTTTATTATTTTCTGTTGTTGGACTTGTTGTTGCTGATTTTATTTTTTCTCCATATATGTCTTTTTTTTGGGGGGGGGGGATCGGGGGGGATCGGGGGGGGGGGATGGTGCGTATATTTTTTTGTTTTGTTTTTCTTTTTGTTTTGCGATTTTATTTCCTCTTATGTTTCTTCCACTTTCAGCTCTTCACCTCGTTCGCCACCTCCTCCAACACTTTCTCCTCTTCGTCCTGCTCCTGTTCCTCACCTCCCTCGTAATTTCCCTCCCTCCCCCACTATACTTCTTCTCATCCTCCTCCGTCTTCATCATCATCATCATCTTCTTCTTCTTCTTCTTCTTCTTCTTCTACTACTACTACACTACTACACTACTACAACTAGTAATTCTTCGAAGCATTTCGTCCAATCTTATCGTTCAGAGTTCAAATTCCGCCGAGGTCGACTTTGCCTTTCATCCTTTTGGGATCGATGAAATTAAAAAGCAATTGAGAACTGGTGTCACCACAACACACTTAACTCGTCCCCGAACCTGCTAACCTTGAGCCAAAATTTGAAACCATTATTTTGATTAGCATTATTCCTGATACAGATTGTCCGCAATCACTCACTGCCCGGCATGCTAACGATCCTGCCAGCTCGCCGCCTTATATACTCCATAGTATTTCGTCCTTCTTTACCATCTGAGTTGAAATTCCGCCGAGGTCAACTTGCCCCTGGGTAGATAAAATAAGTACCAGCTGAACACTGGGTTGGATATAATCGACATATCCCTTCTCCAGAAATTACTGGCATTAGGCCAAAGTTTAAAATCATTATTATTCTGCTCAGTCTTGGTATTTCTATAACTGCTTGGCTTTTGATGTTGTTACTGGTGCAACTATTTTATATCAATGAGTCTAGGTAGTTTGTTGAACACGTGGTATTTATTACGACCAGGTACCTGGAAATGAGCTTTTGCTATGATAGATCACAACCACAACTGATTGGAAGAATTCAAAAGGATATGCAGGAGATATAACAAATATATTACCTTTTTGGTGGAAGATAGACTATCGATTGACAATTTAATTGTGTGATTTCGGAGAAAGACGGTAAAGAAAATGTCGACGCATATAGGAAACGTCAAAGGTGTTTGGGAAGAAGAGGATGAAGGAGAAATGGAGGAGGAGGAGGAACAGGCAGGGGAGGAGGGGAGCGTAAAGAGAGTCAAAAAAATTTGAGAGCATCTGTGAAAGTAATTGGTGTGTGTGTATGAATAGATAAGCACACGCGTGTATGTGAATATAAAGATGCGGGAATAAGCTGGGCTTCTGTATATATATATTTGTACGTGTATATATGTATATATCTATCTATCTCTCTATCTCTCTCTCTCTCTATATATATATATATAATATATTATATATGTATGTATGTATATATATATAGATATATATATATATATATATACGTATATATATATATACATATATATGTATATATATATCATATATATATACATACATACAACATACATACATACATACATACATACAACTACATATATAATATATATATATAATATATATATATATATATGAGGTCTGATCAATAAGTATCTGGACTGTAGCCATAGTAACAAAGCTAAAGCCTGCAGAGTGAAGTCACTTGGCATAGATTGATCTTGAACTCTGCTGTGCATGCGCACTAAGTTTTAACGTTCTATCCCACTTCTTCTTTTCACGGCAGTGCTTGGAAGGAAGGTGTGTAGCGAGTGATCGTCGCATTGACCATGGCAGAGAATGTTGAGCAGGAAATCTTCATCAAACTTTGCCAAAAGCTTCGAGATACCGGCTCAGAGGCCTACGCAAAGTTTTTGAAAAGTGTTTTCATCGATCTGGACACAATCAAGGAGATTTTGTACACCTGAAACTCGAGTGTCTTTTTTGCTCAGCTGAAAGGAGTCTTGGCATAAACTTAGCAGACATGCGTCTCATAACCAAATCTTCAGTTATAATGGACTGAACTGAACCCTAACTAATCTGCACACCCCCTGATAACTCACGGATGGTGATTCGACGATTTCCCCTCACAGCTGCAAGCACATCTGCGATGTTTTTCTCAGTACTGCTGGTTGCGGCTCTCTCAGAACATTGATAAATATCGACATTTTTTCGGATATCAGGAAAACTTTTGAAACACACGTACAATTGTGTGCGGCTCATACACTCCTCTCCATACACTTTCTGCAACTTTGCGTAGGCCTCTAAGCAGGTATCACCATTAAAACTTTCTCTTGTCATAGTCAATGCGACGATCACACACTACATACCTTCATTCCAAGTATTGCTGTAAGCAGTAGAAGTGGCCTAGAACGGTAAATCCCAGTGCGAGTGCACAACAGATTCCACGGTCAATCTTTGCCAAGCGGTTTTACTCTACGTGTTTTAGATTCGTTACTATGGCAACATTCCGGATATTTATTGATCAGACCACGCATATGTTTGTATGTTTGTGTGTGTGTTGTGTGTAATATATACACACATATATGTATGCATATATATAAATATATATATTTGAAGATTTGGAGGTAATGTACAGATATTATATATTAGAAAAAAGGTTTTCAGAGATCTGGATGGTTGTATATATAAATATTTCTTAACATGTCATATGTTTTTACACATCACATATAAGCGCTTTCATCTACTCTAATAGATTCTTCGGATTTAAATTTTGTGATGAGAACTCTTCGAGAATCCTTCAATGATATGTCCTATTTTCTTCAGGTCTGCTTCATGACTCTGTCAGACCTGTTTTACGCCGAACGAATAAAATCAAAGTTGACCAAGGCGACATTTGAACACGAAACATAAAGAGCTGGAATAACTGGCGTGTAGCATTTTTCTTTTCGGCCACTTTATTTATTCTGCAAATCTATATCAGCCGTGAATAATTATGATTATAATTAATAATAATAATAATAATAATAATAATAATAATAATAATAATAATAATAATAATGATGATGATGATAATGATAATGATAATAATAATAATAATAATGATGATGATGATAATAATAATAATGATGATGATGATAATGATAATGAATAATAATAACAATGATGAATGAATGATAATGACAATGGTGAGATGATAATGACAATAATGATATGATATAATAATGATATAATAATAATAGTATAATATAATAATAATAATAATAATAATAATAATAATAATCTAATAATAAAATAATATAGTAGAACTAAGGAAGGGGAAATGAATCAAATAGGAAGAAAAAATGCGACGAAGGATGAGGAGAAGGGGAAGAAAGACGAAGAAGGAGGAGAAGAATTAGGAGGAGAAGAAGAAGAAGAAAGAAGAAGAAGAAGAAGAAGAAGAAGAAGAAGAAGAAGAAGAAGAAGAAGAAGTTGCATGGAGAAAAAAGACCAATTTAATGGAGATCATATTCTTTTTGTTTTTCCTGATGAAACGACACGCTCACATACAAACACACACACGCACACACATACGTGTACAAGAGAAGACAACTCATGAAACATAATAATAAAAAAGTCAAAAACCAAAGACAAGGCAACAAATACAAAATCGAAAAAAAAATAAATAACCACCACAAGCACAAACAAAAAGAAGAAAAAAAAGCAAGAAGTAAAAACAACGAAAAGTTATGAAGACAAGATAACAGTGTGAATCTTGGATAAAACAGATGCAGATGAAAGGATTTCGTTCTTTTCTCTGTTGTTGTTACCATTATTATTATTGTCATTATTATTATTATTATTATTATTATTATTATTATTATTATTATTATTATTATTATTATTATTATTATTATTGTCATTATTATTATATTATTATTATTATTATTATTATTAATTATTATTATTATTATTATTATTATTAATTATTATTATTATCATCATCATTATTATTATTATTGACATTATTTTTTGTATTATTTTGTATTTTTTTCGTTTTGTTTTTGCTATTGACAAGTTAATTGAATTGTCATGTGAACTAATGAAAGGGACAGGCGAAATATATTAAGCTTCTGTAAAGAAACAAACGTAATGAGTCTGTGTACTCTCGCTCTCTCTCTCTCCTCTCGCTCTCTCTCTCAATCTATCTATCAATCTCTTGCTTCATCTATCTCTTTTTCACTTTGTTTTTCTCTCTGTGTCTCTCTATTTCTCTCTTTATAAACACAAACATGCACACAATATTTATAGATATATAGATAAATAGGATGATGTGATGAAACGAAAATAATTTACACATTGAGAGTAGAACTCATCTAAGATAAAGGAAATAATAAAAATATATCGTATTTATATAAGGAAACGAAACGGTGTATATGCATGCATGCATGCATGCATACATAGTGGTTGTTTACCCATACACGATCAAAGTCATGGCAAGAAAGAATCATTGACATGAGTCATTGATAATGCAATGTGAGTCCCTTACATGACTCTTGAGTTCCAGCAAAGATTTACATATTTTATTGCATAATGTCCAGTTGCGCTGGCTGGCACAACGAACCGGTGCCGTAGTATTAAGTCTTTTGCCATGTCATTCTAATCCTCCAACTAGACGGCAGACCATTCCACAGATTACCCCTGTTCTGTTCGCACCAATAGCTGTATCATAATTTACAAGGGCTCAATATCCGTGGCTATATGCATACATACTTTCTCTCCTTGTTTCTCTCCTTGTTTTTTTCTGTGTTCCTTATATATATATATATATATACGAGAAAGAAGCAACAAGAATGGATTAGTTTTTAGTACAATTGTTTCATACAAAGACAGGCTTTATTACAAGTTGCAAAAATTGCAGCAGATAAAAGTGTCCCGTACTCATCAGCTAAAATAAATATGAGTTCTCCAAACATCTTAGTGGGTGAGGCTATACTCATGAAGTATTGGAGATAATTTCATTAAAGGCAGATTTAGGTTGCAAACAAATTTCCAAAGTTCCTTAATGATGATGCACAGTCTTATCACAGGTTCTTAAAAGCTTATTAGCTTCACAGAGAAGGTGAATTAATCCGTAGAGTAGATTTAAATTTCCAGAGATATGAGGAGGATGATGCACAGACTGTGATAAGTTGCAAACGGAAGAGATTATTTATCCTACATATGTTCCGCTCGGAAATTATTACTCTTCGGAAGATTCAAACCACAAATAAATTGAAATACCGTTTTATTAAAATTACTGCTATACTATTATCTCACCCTGGTTTTAAGTATCTGTAGTAGGGCCTCTAGACCTGACGGCCCTTATGAATGATAAGTTTGCAACTGATAAGTCTGTGCATCATCCTCATATCTCTGGAAATTTAAATCTACACTACGGATTAATTCACCTTCTCTGTGAAGCTAATAAGCTTTTAAGAACCTGTGATAAGACTGTGCATCATCATTAAGGAACTTTGGAAATCTGTTTGCCTTTAATGAAATTATCTGCCTTTAATGAAATTATCTCCAATACTTCATGAGTATAGCCTCACCCACTAAATCTGCCTTTAATGAAATTATCTCCAATACTTCATGAGTATAGCCTCACCCACTAAGATGTTTGGAGAACTCATATTTATTTTAGCTGATGAGTACGGGACACTTTTATCTGCTGCAATTTTGTAATAAAGCCTGTCTTTGTATGAAACAATTGTACTAAAAACTAATCCATTCTTGTTGCTTCTTTCTCGTTTATAATCACTCCACATTACTGTATGGTTAACACCATATAGTTTTCTGGTGCATCTAAGTTAAGTACCACATTCAAGTAAATTCATTGGAATTGACTTGAATCTTAATTGCTTTGATTGTATATATATATATATAATATATATATATATCTAAGCTATTATCATTCATAAGGGCCGTCAGGTCTAGAGGCCCTACTACAGATACTTAAAACCAGGGTGAGATAATAGTATAGCAGTAATTTTAATAAAACGGTATTCCAATTTATTTGTGGTTTGAATCTTCCGAAGAGTAATAATTTCCGAGCGGAACATATGTAGGATAAATAATCTCTTCCGTTTGCAACTTATAATTAATTCTATTGTAGGTTTATATCAATTTGTACAACATATCCGGAGAGCAGTGATTACGTAATTATCTTACGCTTTAACATCGCATGGCTATTCCGTTAATAGCTTACACTGTCAACATATTAGATTTTCCTGCTTTCGTGTTTAAAACTGTGTTGAAACTAACTTTCTAAGTTTATTTGTCTTATCGATGTGAAGGACTGCATGTCTTTTATTTTACTTTTACTTGTTTCAGTCATTTGACTGCGGCCATGCTGGAGCACCGCCTTTAGTCGAGCAAATCGACCCGAGGACTTATTCTTTGTAAGCCCAGTACTTATTCTATCGGGGACGTAAACACACCAGCATCGGTTGTCAAGCAATGCTAGGGGGACAAACACAGACACACAAACATATACACACACATATATATATACATATATACGACAGGCTTCTTTCAGTTTCCGTCTACCAAATCCACTCACAAGGCATTGGTCAGCCCGGGGCTATAGCAGAAGACACTTGCCCAAGATGCCACGCAGTGGGACTGAACCCGGAACCATGTGGTTGGTTAGCAAGCTACTTACCAAACAGCCACTCCTGCGCCTATAGACTGCATGTCTTTTACGTACTAGATTTAGAAAATAGGAATATTCTCGGTTCCCGTATTTAATTGGCACTCCGTCAGTTACGACGACGTGGGTGCCAGTTATTCCGATCAATGGAACAGCCTGCCAATGAAATTAACATTCCAAGTGGCTGAGCACTCCACAGACACGCGTACCCTAAACCTAGTTCTCAGAGAGATACACGTGACACAGTGTGTGACAAGGCTGACCCTTTGAAAAACAGTTACAACTCATTTTCGCCAGCTGAGTGAATAGGCGCAAGGGAAAATAAAGTGTCTTGCTTAAGGAGACAACACGCAGCTGGGAATCGAAATCACGACCTAATGACCATGAGCCAGAATTTGAACTCAGAACGTAAAGATAAACGAAATACCTATTTCTTTACTACCCACAAGGGGTTAAACACAGAGAGGACAAACAAGGACAGACAAACGGATTAAGTCGATTACATCGACCCCAGTGCGTAACTGGTACTTAATCTATCGACCCCGAAAGGAGGCAAGGCAGAGTCGACCCCAGCGGAAGCTGAACTCAGAACGTAACGGCAGACGAAATACCGCTAAGCATATCGCTCGGCGTGCTATCGGCTCGAGGCTATAATAGATACTTGCCAAATAATAATAATAATAATAATAATAATAATAATAATAATAATAATAATAATAATGATATGAGATCACCATGTCGTGCACATATGGTTGTGATGGATGTGCCTGGTGTACCCTTATCAGACGGGTAGTCATGATGGGTATACTGGGCTTCGTATATTTTACCCCAGTGTCACTTTGATGGCATATAATAATAATAATAATAATAATAATAATAATAATAATAAGAAGAAGAAGAAGAAGAAGAAGAAGAAGAAGAAGAAGAAGTAGAGGAAGAAGAAGAAGACTTTGATGGCATATAATAATAATAATAATAATAATAATAATAATAATAATAATAATAATAATAAGAAGAAGAAGAAGAAGAAGAAGAAGAAGAAGAGAAGAAGAAGTAGAAGAAGAAGAAGAAGAAGAAGAAGAGAAGAAGAAGTGGGGGAGTATCATGGCTGTGTGTTGAAAGGAATTCCTAGAGGTTTGGATACTTGACTTCTGCAAACATGGGTGATTCGTTCAACATCCTTAAACAACCCTTATTCAGGGACCTTTTGAGTGGGATGGGCTACTCAACCTGAAGAAAATTCTAACTGGGCCCCACCTGCAAGGTCATGTGCTGTTTATCTTGATGTGAGATCACCATGTCACACATATG
>NW_021833361.1:25000-30104 GCF_006345805.1 Octopus sinensis
AAATAATAATAATCTTATAAGAATAATGATTCATGATATATGATGGATGAATGATGACTATGATAATATAAAATGATGATGATAATGATGATAATAATAATATCATAATAATAATGATAATAATAATAATGAATAATAATATAATAATGATATAATAATGATATGATGATGATACTAATAATAATAATAATAATAATAATAATAATAATAATAATAATAATAATAAAATAATAATAAACAAGCACAGAAAAAGCTAGGCGCATGAACCCCGTGCCAAACTGCGGCCTTAGTTATTCTGAATAATAAATGGCAAAAACCTCTCTATGGCAAATACCCAAAGAGAGCGAATAATGCAGATATTGACAAGGCCCTGACCCATCGATGGCTAATGGCATATGGCTTAAAATCTGAAGCAGAGGGGTTTATCATAGCAGTTCAAGATCAATGCCTACCAACAAGAAACTACCAGGCCAACATATTAAAGAACGGCAGTAGCCCAACATGTCGTGTATGCCGACAACAAAATGAAACCATTGATCATGTTGTCTCCAAATGCAGTCTTCTAGCGCCTACAGAGTACCTCCAACAGGCATGATAGAGCTGCACAATATATTCACTGGGTAATTTGCAAAACCTGGATTTGCCCCATGAAAAAAACTGGTGGGGACACAATCCACCTCCAGTGCTTGAAAATGACCACATCTCACTCCTCTGAAACTTCACCATTCAAACTGACAGGAAGATAGATGCAAATAGGCCAGACATCATATTGAAAGACTTCAGACAAAGAACATGCCTCCTCATTGATTGACTGTCCCAATCGATATAAACGTATCTTCAAGACCTACCAAAAACTGAGGCAAATATAAAGATCTTGAAATATAAGATCAGCAAAATGTGGAAGCTGAAGACTAAACAATACCTGTTGTCATAGGTGTCCTGGGAATGATAGCGAAAGGACTGATTGCTACCTAACTCAGATACCAGGAACCCCCAAAATGGCAGAAATTCAAAAGATAGTGCTCATGGAACTGCTCATATCCTACGCCAAATACTCTCTATGTAATCCCAAGTTAAAACAAATTTTTTTTATTTAATTTTTTTTTATTTTTTATTTATTTTATTTTTTTATTTAATTTTTTTTTATGTATTAGACATCACTAGTACAACACCCCCCCCCCACAAAAAAACCCCAAATATATGGCACAGAACTTCCACCTGTTGTCCCTCTTGAGGTCTCTGGGTGAGACTTGGAGCCAACTTGTACAGACATAAAGCAAAAGTCAAACATAGAATGATAATAATAATAATAATGATAATAATAATGATAATGATGATGATGATAATAATAATAATAATAATAATAATAATAATAATAATAATAATAACCTGAGAGTTACCTTGCAATCTAGATGTATTGCAAAAGTTGGCATTACTGGGAACAAGACTGGAAAAAACGGAACAATGTTACACAAATACAATATATATATTATATATATATATATATATATATATATTATATATATATATATATTATATATATATATATATATGAATTATAATAATAAGTGGATAAAATCGTTAAAAGTTTCATCAGTATCCAGCATATAAATTAGACCAATTAAGGTGAAAGCATATGTATAATCATAATTAAAGGCATAGAAAAATTTTGCCTATATGCTGAAAAGAGACGCTAAATCATCTAACCACTTTAAATCATCACCAAAATTACGCATCTACTGAAATCGAGGGAGTAAGCTAATGGGAATTCATAAAAATACAGTTATCTCTGGATTGATCAATTTCTGGATTAGCCTAATGGCTTTTTCTCGTCAACAGAGCATGCTGTAGGAAATAAATGGTATGTATGTTTGTATGTATGTATGTATGTATGTATGTATGTATGTATGTATGTATGTATGTATGTATGTGTGTATGTATATATAATGATAATAATAATTATTATTATTATGATTATATATATATATATATAGATATATATTATTTGAGGAATATAAATCCAAACTTATAGGGAAAAAAATTCAATTTAGAAATACTAAATCAAATGTCACACAACATTATTTATATATATATATATATATAGTATATATCTATTATATCTATATATATATATATATATTGATAAAACGGTAAGATAACAAAAGAAAGAAAGAGACCTCAATATTATGTAATAGAGGAAATTTTATCTATACATTATGTTACATTACTCGTAGTCAAGATAAAACTCTGAGTTTCAGATGCCGAAGTGGAAATCCACAACACCATCTCTTCGTATCTGGCTATTTTAAACGTTATGAAAAAATACCGTTAGATAAAGGGAAATTACTCTGTTATAACTCTGCTTGCCTGCGTACTTATACATCGCTCGCATTTTTCGTCATAAAAATTATATAAAAATACATAAAAAATATATAAAAATATAATAAAAAATATTAAATTCTTCTTGGGACATAACATAGAAAGCATGTTCTATCTGTTTTCTTTAAGGGACCAAAACGTAACAGAACTTAGTCACATGTGGGCATGATCCGAAAAGCTCTGTCCTTGTATTTAGACATGTAGTAGGGTCTAAGCGCTGCTTTCCAGATAAGCCATCTCTCCATGTCGCATAGACGCAGCCCTTCCGCTGCCGTTAGTATAGGGCTTACATCTGGCCAATCTTCCATTGTATGTTATAATCGACACCTTTATCTCTAAAGACCAAATATGATTAGACATTGTGTCGCTTTTCTTTGTTCCCGTGCCTAAAGCTCAAGTGTGGTTATTGAACCTGGCCTTGAAATTACCCTCTGTAAGGCCCACGTATTTCTTCTTCGTCGCAACGGTTGGTCTTTAGTGGTTATAGAGTTTACGGTAGCTTCATATATGATGGTCTTGGACATGCAAGCTCCATTTAGCGGGCACAATTCTTTATTCCTGCATGAACAGCTGTTAGTTGAACTAAAACTAATTTTTAAATTGTGTCTATTGAAGAGTTTCCTATAAGTATGGTTAACTGGAAAATGTCTATCTATCAGTGCTAGGAAATATTTACCTATATTGAAGGCCACCTCGGGTGAGTAAGGGGGCGTAAACCAGATGACCTTCCTATTTCTATTATTCCTTTTCTTTACTGTTGGGCTAGTGATAGGTGTATATTTTATTTTATCGCTAAAACCACTATCTTTTAAAGCCTTATTATAAACTGGGGCAACACTATTGAAGATTTCCTCATCATATGAGAGGCTAGAAATCCGAGGTGGCCTTCAATATAGGTAAATATTTCCTAGCACTGATAGATAGACATTTTCCAGTTAACCATACTTATAGGAAACTCTTCAATAGACACAATTTAAAAATTAGTTTTAGTTCAACTACCAATTTTAAAAACATAATCAAACATAACATACAAAAAAACAAGAAGAAAACAGCTGTTCATGCAGGAATAAAGAATTGTGCCCGCTAAATGAGCTTGCATGTCCAAGACCATCATATATGAAGCTACCGTAAACTCTATAACCACTAAAGACACCGTTTCGACGAAGAAATACGTGGGCCTTACAGAGGGTAATTTCAAGGCCAGGTTCAATAACCACACTTTGAGCTTTAGGCACTGGAACAAAAGAAAAGCGACACAATTGTCTAATCATATTTGGTCTTTAAGAGATAAAGGTGTCGATTATAACATACAATTGAAATTTTGGCCAGTGTAAGCCCTATACTAACGGCAGCGGAAGGTGCGGTCTATGCGACATGGAGAGATGGCTTATCTGAAAAGCAGCTTAGACCCTACTACATGTCTAAATACAAGGACAGAGCTTTTCGGATCATGCCCACATGTGACGTAAGTTTCTGTTCCGTTTTTGTCCCCTAAAGCAAACAGATAGAACATGCTTTCTATGTTACTTCCCAAGAAGAATTTATAATTTTTATATATTTTTTATATATTTTTTATTATGTTTTTTATATAATTTTTATGACAAAAATGCGAGCGATGTATAAGTACGTAGGCAAGCAGAGTTATAACAGAGTAATTTCCCTTTATTTTAACGGTATTGTTTTCATAACGTTTTCAAATAGCCAGATAACCGAAGAGATGGTGTTGTGGATTTCCACTTCGGCATCTGAAACTCAGAGTTTTATCTTGACTACCGAGTAATGTAACATATTGTATATATATATATATATATATAAATTAGAAAAAAAGCCCCACCTTTTATCAATTCAAAGTGAACAATTAAATTAAACCATCTAGAAAATTACCTATAATAGAAATATTAACATTAAAATAACAATAACATATCAATGATTATGTAAATTGCAAAAAAAATAATTAAAACGTATATAATTGGTATAAATACATACATACGTACATTATATATATATATACATATCTTTTACTCTTTTACTCTTTTACTTGTTTCAGTCATTTGACTGCAGCCATGCTGGAGCACCGCCTTTAGTCGAGCAAATCGACTCCGGGACTTATTCTTTGTAAGTCCAGTACTTATTCTATCGGTCTCTTTTGCCGAAACCGCCAAGTAACGGGGACATAAACACACCAGCATCAGTTGTCAAGCAATGCTAGGGGGACAAACACAGACACACCAAATACACACACGCATATATATATATATATATATATATATATATACGGACGGGCCTTCTTTCAGTTTCCGTCTGCCAAATCCACTCACAAGGCTTTGGTCGGCCCGAGCTATAGTAAAGACACTTGCCCAAGATGCCACGCAGTGGGACTGAACCCAGAACCATGTGGTTGGTTAGCAAGCTACTTACCACACAGCCACTCTGGCGCCTATATATATATAATATACATATGTATACACGTGTTTATATATAATATATATATATATATATATATATATATATATATATATATATATATATATATATATATATATATTCGCAAATTTCATTCCTCTAAACTGAAACGCGTTATCTCTTCGCAGATACTTTACTCTGTTTTGGTTTTTACCTTCGCCATTCACTTCCGCTTTTAGGGCTCACTGCTAAACTAACATCTCACTGTCTCTTTCTCTCTCTGCGCAGTCTCTCTTGGCCTATCACTTTCTGTCTCTGCTTA
>NW_021833362.1:2500-27159 GCF_006345805.1 Octopus sinensis
CACTTTGTTGTATGGTTAACACCATATAGATTTTCGGTGCATCCAAGTTAAGGACCATATTCATGTGAATTCATTAGAACTCACTTGAATCTCAATTGCTTAAAACGTACATATATATATACATAGATTTATGAATTTGGGGCTGGAACTTGTAAACCATGTGGGTCTGAAGCAATCATCCAAATGATGCCTCTGTATTTGCAGACCTTTTTGAATGTGAAAGTATCAACTGTTGAATAATTTTAAATCCGATAACGATGATTGTCTGAATTACATCAGCCCCCACAATTCTCTCTTGCCAACTAAAGATGATATGCGGCAACAACATTCTGCTAGCATCGTCTTCAGTAGTGGACCAGTTATAATGTGTGTGTGTGTGTGTGTGTTTTTAATTGTTGAATTTATGAATGGTTATCGATTAATAAAATATATCAGACTCACTCAGAAAGCCTATCACTGATGAAATGTCAAAGTTACTGTCAACCTGTTCCTTGTGAACATAAGTTACCATTATACTGTTTCCATCGACCAAATTCAACTCAAAAAGCTTTTGAACTTGAGGCCAGACTGCAAAACACTTGCCTGAGATGGTGTACAGTGGGACTGAACCTTGAACCACTTTGCTACAAAGTTAACTAAGCCACCCAACCATCTCTGCATACACACACACACCCTCTCAGCCACTATCATCAGGTTTCTTGCTACTTGAGTCACATTCAATGAAACAGGCACCTGAACCAGATTCCCTTCGTGGAGGACTTGCTGTTGTTGAAGTTTCAGCATCAATCTTATGAGATAGGAACAACCACAAAAACTCAAGGGCTCTACCCCTATTGCCCTGACTAATTCAGAAACAGAAGATGTCCGTGACACATGTAAAGCAGTAGACCTAACTCACTGGCTTCTTCTCCTTCAGGGCACTAAACAGAGTTTACTCTGTTGCAAGTATTCAGGCTTCCCTTTGAACTCCACAAAGGCCTTTCCAGTTACACATCCTAGTGGTGTGGCCTGCAAACCTCCCAAACTCTGTTCTATGACTATTTCAAATATACAAGTAAATTAAATTGAAAGTCACAAACCATGTAAGCAAATAGTTTAGTGTATGAAGCAGAATTATAAGCTTAAAGCATGTTTTAGTTCTGGTGTTAGAATCACAGTTGGGCTTCTTTGGTTATTTTGCTCAGCTATTATTAAACTTTGTATATTATGTACGATATTCTGGTGGTTGGTCCAGGCGTAAAACATAAGTTTTATTTTTTGATCAGTTATAGAATACTGAGGTTATTTTATCCCCTTTTCTTGACCTGCTTTTGCCACTGGACTGAGGATTGTCATAGATGAGAGGAGAGTGAGGGGGGGGGGCAGTGTGCAGCTCCTCTTTGCATCAAAACTAAGGGGCTGCAAAGTCATTGGTTATTCTTAAGGATCACTAAAGGTTCTTCGTTGTTCGAACAGATGAATCTGGGTTATTTAGTCATAATGTAGAATAATGTTGAAGTTATTTACTTCAGCTTTAGGGGTTGCATTGAGCTATTTAGTGCTGCTGGCTGCAGAATAAAAATGAGGTTCCAAGCCTTAAGTTTAAATTGAATCCCAATTAAATTGCAATTTAATAATGAGCTTGGCTCACACATTTCACTAAAGTGAGGAGAGTGGCATAATGGTTCATCCAACCATCTTATCTGCCTGGGAGGGTCATTGGAGCATCTGCTCAGAAGGGTTCTATCAGAAGCAACTATCATCACACTTTCCTGCTGGATTCCCAGGAATGGCCAACTGAAGACAAAAACAGGTGAGGGAACAACAAGCAGGTGTATACACTAATGCATAATCCAGTACAAACTGTTGCATGCAGTGTCATTAACAACTAACCCGACAACCCCAACGAGTTTGTTTGGTGTCGATGATTTTGGACCCCTGACACGAACGTGGCCGATGCCAGCGCCGCCTCGACTGGCTTCTGTGCCGGTGGCACGTTAAAAGCACCAACCGATCGTGGCCGATGCCAGCCTCCCCTGGCACATAAAAAGCGCCCACTACACTCGCGGAGTGGTTGGCATTAGGATGGGCATCCAGCCGTAGAAACACTGCCAGATCAGACAGGAGCCTGGTGCAGCCCCTGGCTTCCCAGACCCCGGTCGAACCATCCAACCCGTGCTAGCGCAGAAAACGGACGTTAAACGACGATGATGAAGATGACTTTGGACCCCTGACAGGATGAAATAATGGCACCTGTCAAAGGGCCTGTGGACGCATGGACTGTGGTATGCTCTCTTTTACTTTTACTTGTTTCAGTCATTTGACTGCGGCCATGCTGGAGCACCGCCTTTGGTCGAGCAAATCGACCCCGGGACTTATTCTTTGTAAGCCCAGTGCTTATTCTATCGGTCTCTTTTGCCGAACCGCTAAGTGACGGGGACGTAAACACACCAGCATCGGTTGTCAAGCAATGCTAGGGGGACAAACACAGACACATATATATATATATACATATATACGACAGGCTTCTTTCAGTTTCCGTCTACCAAATCCACTCACAAGGCATTGGTCGGCCCAGGGCTATAGCAGAAGACACTTGCCCAAGATGCCACGCTGTGGGACTGAACCCGGAACCATGTGGTTGGTTAGCAAGCTACTTACCACACAGCCACTCCATTTCATTTCAATGAGACACAAAAGAAACCAGTAACACTCCTCTCCATTGCTGTGAAGTTGATAGCAGCAGCTTAACGGGGGACGAATAGTGCAGCAAGTTAAATGATAGTCAGTCCCCTGCATTCTTATATAAGCTCAGTTTTCTTGCCTTTATCTTCTCTCTGAGCATATCGTATAACCACCAGATACAGGGAATCAGATGGATACAAAGATATTACAGGTTTAAAAAACAGAAACATAGGCGCAGGAGTGGCTGTGTGGTAAGTAGCTTGCTTACCAACCACATGGTTCCGGCTTCAGTCCCACTGCGTGGTACCTTGGGCAAGTGTCTTCTACTATAGCCCCGGGCCGACCAAAGCCTTGTGAATGGATTTGGTAGACGGAAACTGAAAGAAGCCCGTCATATATATGTATATATATATGTGTGTGCGTGTATGTTTGTGTCTGTCCCCCCAACATCACTTGACAACCGATGCTGGTGTGTTTACGTCCCTGTCACTTAGCGGTTCGGCAAAAGTGACCGATAGAATAAGTACTGGGCTTACAAAGAATAAGTCCCGGGGTCGATTTGCTCGACTAAACGCGGTGCTCCAGCATGGCCGCAGTCAAATGACTGAAACAAGTAAAAGAGTAAAAACGTATTGGGATAGTCTAACATCTGATCATCAAATTAAGAAAAATGTTTATATATAGAAGTAAAGGCATGTGGCTGGTGGTTATGGTATACAGATCACAACTCTAAGGACATGAGTTCGATTCCCAACGGCATGCTGTGTCCTTGAACAAGACACTTCATTTTACATTGCTCCAGTCTATTCAGGTGGCAAAAATGAGACGTACCTGTATTTCAGAGGCCAACCTTGTCACGTTCTGTATTGCGCTGAATCTTCCTGAGAACTACGTTGAAGGTACCCGTGTCTGTGGAGTACTCAGCCACATGTGTGTTAATTTCACGAGCAAGCTGTTCCTACAATTGGATCAAACGGAACCTTCATCGTGATAAGCGACGGAGTGCCAGATATATATTATAGGCGCATGGGCCTAGTGGCAAGCTCATGGTCCTAAAATTGTGGGTTTGGTTGGACCAGGGTGAAATGGGGTTTATCCGGTGGAGCTCCATTCTACTTGGCTGAAACTGAACAGGGGCCTCTCCCACTTCAGTTGCCACATCCTTGATCATATGCTGAGACAAGGAGGAAAGCAAATATGTGTCTACGGTTATTTTATATATACAAATATATATATATATTCTTTCATTTGTTTCAGCCATTTGGTTGTGGCCATGCTGGAGCGCTGCCTTTAGTAATAAAAATCGACCCCAGGACTTTTTCTTTGTAAGCCTAGTACTTATTCTATCGTTCTCTGTTGCCAAACCACTAAGTTACTGGGATGTAAACAAACCAACATACATTGTCAAGCGATGGTAGGGGACAAACACAGACGTATAGATTATATACATATATATATATACATATATATATACATATATATATACATATATACATACATATATACATACATATATATATACATATATACATACATATATATATACATATATACATACATATATACATATATATAATACATATATACATACATATATATACATATATATATACATATATATATATATACATATATATATACATATATATATATACATATATATACATACATATATATATACATACATACATTATATATACATACATACATACATATATACATACATATATAATATACATATATATATACATACATATATATACATACATATATACATACATACATATAAATATACATACATATATATATAATACATACATATATACATACATAATATATATACATATATATAATACATACATACATATACATACATATATATATACATACATATATTATACATATATATATAATACATACATATATACATATATATATACATACATACATATATATATATATATATATATATATACATATATACATACATACAATGGGCATCTTTCAATTTCTGTCTACCAAATCCACTCACAAGGCTTTGGTTGGCCTGACTCTGGAACCATGTAGTTGGTAAGCAAGCTACTTACCACACAGCCACTTCTGCGCCATATATATATATATATATATATATATATACTATATATATACATACTATATATATATACATATATATATATATATATATATATACACACACACACATGACTATTTTCAAGTTTTATCTTTCTTTTTATACCAGACTTTTCATATTTTTTATGAGCTTTTTACAGTTGGTTCGGAACCATTAGGCCCCTAAATCCCTATTCCAGCATTTGCATATCTTCATATTTCTCAATTCTTGAAAATGAGACCATGAAATTCTAGAAACACTGGATATGGACTTAGGAACTTTATTGTTCCAAACCAACCGTAAAAAGCTCAGAGGAAAATATGAAAATTCTAAAAAATAGTAAAATTTCAACATGGTCATGTGTGAGTGTGAGGGTGTATTGTGTCTAGCCACCTTTGTTATTTCTGAATTTTCACTTTAACCTTTTTGCTGAATCATCCATTTATTCATATGGTAAATATTATTATATACCGATAAGTAGGATTTAGCTCAACTATCAGCGATGGAGTGATCACTAGTGGTGATCTGTTGAAAGTGAAACTAGCATGCTAGGATAGTGGAGCTCCCTCGCTGTGGGGAAGTTGTCTCCCCTGTCAGTACATAAGCCAATGAGCTTTTTATGGCTGTAAGAATCTTTGCCTCTCGTCTACCCTGCATCCTCAGTCACAATTAGTGACTATTGAATGTTTTGGTTTTTGATTATATATACATACATATATATATATTAGAGAGAGAGATCTGTAGTGTTAAGTGGAAAGCTCCGGCTGAAAGACAAGTTTCCTCTGAAACACTCAGGAATCTTGAAGCAGACGTAACAAAGAAACGGAAATAACACATAATACTTTCACTCTATATTACAACTACCATTCCCTTATCTTAATGTTATGCCAGTCTGAATATTCCCAGATTACCGAGAGTGGAATTTGTGAATATATATATATATATATATATATTAGTGACAGAGAGGTAATATTTATTCCCATTTAAACATGGGATGTTCTGTTAGAACAAACTATACTGTGGTAGATGCCATGAGAGAACCTCTCCCATATTGGCTTTTCGTGCAAAATGCACTCTTGTTTATATCGCTAGTAGGGAAATAAATCCCTGCCACCTCCAACACTGAGGTCACCAGATCATGTGATTTCAACCTTCCTTGGTCTCATCAGTGATGGACCCTTGACAGCTAGAGATAGCAGCGAATCATCTTAGTGCCAGCAATGTATAGAATAAATAGTGCTGAAACAGGTGCCAGTGTTGTGATTTGTCAGTGAGCTTGTTAAAAAGTACAAAAATAATTAGGGACAGAGGCAGTATTGATATTGAACGGCAATATTTATCCCCGCTTAAACATGGGTATTCTGTTTGGACAAACGATACTGTGGTAGACACCACGAGAGAAACCCCCATATTGGCTTTTTGGTGCAAAATGCAATCCTGTTTGTAATGCTTTCTGTGAGGGATAAAACCTTTTGATTCTCATTAATTTTTCACTCTGCAGCTAGCCTAGAATGAATTATCCCTATCTTAGAGAAGTGGCAACACTAAGTACTGCTCTGCATATGGGCTACTTGCACGAAACATTGTCTGATATAAATAAACATTTTTAATGCAAGTTACAAGAAATAATACAAGTTGATGGTTTCTAGCTTTACCTTGCATTTCAATATTGCAGAATTCAGATCCCTTCTTCAAAACCAGGTAAAAGCAGGAACCATCAACCTGTATTCTTTTTTTATAACTTGCATTGTTTTGTCTCCATAATTAATAAAATAATTAAAACATTATGTTTGTATATATACATTAGCTCTTTTGATACCAACCTGCCTGAGGACCAACCCTAGATCTCTGATACAAAACTCTAGTGCAAAAGTGATCTATATCAAAACCTTCTGTCGAAATTTTATGTTAATTTATGCTTAAAAAAAGGCTGAATAAAAAATATATTTTGATAAATTCTTGATTATTTTCAAATTAACTGAAACAAAAGCAGTGCATTTTAATAGAAATATAGTAATGAAAGGTTAACTGGTTGAAGCTGGAGCACTGGACCCAATAGGGTTTCCAGTCCATCATTTTAGGTCCACTCCTTATTCTGGGATTTATTTTAGCCTTCCCTATTTATCAACTGACTACAAGGGACACTTTTTTTTTTTTTTTTGTACATCATAGAAGGAAAATCAGCTGAGTTTTTGTATTAACAGAGAATTGTGTTCCCTGTTCTTAGTTCAGAACTGAAACCAAAAGGATAACCTTTTGATTAGGGATCCCTACTTTGACTAAACAAGGTTATTCCACTTTAATCGAAACATTAATAAAACAGTACTTTTTCACTTAACTGCATCTCATGCCAGTGTGAAGCCTTCATCATAAACACACACACTTGTGCAGTGTCCATCAACCAAATTTCCCTTTCCTTGGCATTGGGTCATCTGAAAGCTACAGCAAGAGACAAATGCCAAAGTGTAGTGGAATGGCTATTCCGGATTATTACATGGTTGCAAAAACGAACATTGTAGCAGCAACACATTCCTCTGACACAAGACAGGTTGAGTTAACCCTTTAGCATTCCGATTATTCTGTCAAGCGTAAAGCTTATTTATCCACCACATTGCTTTGAATTAGCCGTTCTGTATCAGGTAGCATTGGGATTTTGAAGGTATGATTGTATATATTTTGACTGATCTGGTAGGGTAGGTATGAGAAACTAGATCTAGGAGGTTTGAACGTAAAACAGGTAGCATGTTCTGGTTGGTTTAAATGCTATGGACAACAGATGCTAAATGATGATGAGGATGATGGTGAAGCCTGCTTTATCTGGCCCCAAAACTCTTCCTGTTTTACATTCAAACTGACCAGATCTAGCTTCTCACACCTACCCTACAATGTCATTTGATAGCTAAACAGTCATACGATCAAAAAGTCAAGGCTATGCAATAATGCATGATTAGTTCAAATCAAGGTAAATAAATAAGCATAAAATCAGACAGAATAACCTGAATACTAACGAGTCAACCTAAAGTACAATTAAAGTACAATTAAAGTGCCGAGTTCATCAGAGAACTTCCTATGCTACACTAAAAGAACAAGCAGTGCTTCCTTGAGTCAGTGGATCTCATTCACTCGCATGGCCTATATTAAGAAATTTTGAAGGGAAAGTGTAGTTGAGTACCTATCCCAGAACTTGACCAATATTTGATTTGATGGACCTTGGACGGATGAATGACACAGGATCATTAATAATTAAAAAGTGGATTTTATAATTGGCAAAGATGACTTTTTATAAAATTACAAGATATTTCAATAACACAGTTTGATTAAAATATTTTTACAAACATATATATTTTAAAAGATATAAAAATAAATATTCAGAAAATGTATTCTATAAAATGGGATTTTAAACCTAGCACCCCCAAATTCTCGACAAATTAATATATAAGAAATAGTTCCTCTTTGCCATTATTAGTGTTACCTTAATTAAGGAGATACTGAATACAGAATATACAGTAGTCAAACATTATGTGTATAGTATAAAGAAATTGAAACTTTTTTCCCCCCACAATTCTGTGGTGTCTGCTGTCACCAGACTTAAGGTCTCTTGAGAATGAGATATTCTTAATTTATAAACATTTAAGAATTTTAATTGCAACTTTTTCAAAGTAAGGATAGTTCAACCCCGAAGCAACTTATGAGGCTCCAGGGGGAGTAGATTCAAGCTTCCATTTTATAGAATATATTTTTCAAATACATATACATACATATATATATATATATATATATATATATATATATCACATATTATGTCATATGCATATATATTTTACAAAAACAGAGATAAAGTCAGAGCAAACTGAAAAGAAATTCATTAAAATAAAATTAACAAGTTTCCATAAACTAAACTTGAATAAAATTTCATTAAAAAAAAACAATTCATTTTTATTTTACCAATTTAAAATTTTAGATCAATTTCAAATTGCTAAAATAATTGGGGATTTTTTTTTTTTTTTCAGTTTAAAATTTCAAATTTATAAAAGATTCAATAAAAACAAAATGGATTTTTTAAAACTGGTATTCAAATCCAAACACAATCTGAAATTTGTTCTCTTTTTTCTTTTGCCAAATTTGAGTATCAGTTCCATCATTGATTTATTCAATTTAATATCTTTTAGAAGATATTATTTGATAGCTTATAAGGAACACTTTATACAAAAGCCAAAAAATGTTCTAGAAACTTTAACCTGCATCTTAGGATCTGTAATGCAGTGGCTTAAGAAAGGACCTTCAAAAATTAAGGAGTGCATTATAAGCTGGTGTACCTTGTAAGCCATCAAATATGATTTAATGTAGTCTCTGTGTGTCATTTTATTGGAGCTGATTTTGGAGTTTTGTTGGGAGTAGCTTCAAAGAGATTTTGAACAAAGGAAACCCAATAAATCTTCAAAATTAGAATCAATAAAATTACAACAAATGTTACATGTTGCACAGGTATTGAGTGCGCTATTTAGTGAATGTGCATTGCTTTTATGTGTTTAAAAAAAAAAAACGTTTCAGAATAAATATGTCTATCCTAAAGGATGAAAGGGACCTCCTGAGCCATAGACTCATAAGGGCAGTTTCCCAGATTTTGTGGCATATTTACTCCCCCACTTGGATGGGACGCCAGTCTATCACAGGATTACTCAGTTTTGCCAGCTGAGTGGACTGAGCAACATAAAATGAAATGTTTTGCTCAAGAATACAACACATGACTCAGTCTCGGAACAGAAACCACAACCTTACAATCCTGAGTGCAACACACTAACCACTAAGCCACGAGCCTCCAATATAAAAAAAAACCCCACCCAAACTGAATACACATACCTAGGGGTATGCACGTTGTTAGTTCAGGGGTGGATTTTGTTTATACACCTGAAGCTGCTTGTAATTTCCTATTTGAATGTTTTGCATGGCATGAAACGTTGGGACTTGCCAGCAGATGGTTTATAAAGCATTTAGCATAGAGCCATGGCCAGTCATATGTATAGGTTGCAGTGGGCCTCGTTTGGTCTGCAACACTGAAAAGTCACAACAACGACGAAACATGTGTCTGTTGCTCAGAGAAGAGACCTGAGGCGAGTTGTCTCGTTTGACCATGTGACTTACTTTCAGGTGTTTTTAACACCAGGCACACTGAGAATATATTTTCTTATGCCTAAAAACTGCAGCTGACCCATGCACTTGCAACACACACATCTTTGTGGATATGTGTTTGGTTTTGTTTACATATCTCAAGCTATTTTGATATATATATATATATATATATATATATACATATATCTAACCAGCACGGATTTTTATCAGTCAACAGGTTGCAATCTTAAAGCGCTGAAAATATTTTTTAAACTTAAATGTTAAAGTGAATCGAACGGCTTTTGTGTGTTTCTTAAATGGCTTATAAACACCTTCCATGCTGCAATTGTTTTTGTTTCAGCACACGATTTCAGATCAAATCACTTGCTATGCAAGTACATCTCCGTAATATATATATATATATATATCAATAAAATAATATGTGACAATTACTCAATAATCAAGATAAAACTCTGAGTTTCGGATGCCGAAGTGGAAATCCACAACACCATCTCTTCGGTTATCTGGTCATCTGAAAAACGCTATGAAAAAATACTGTTATATAAATTTTACATGTTTACTATTAACTTTTAATCTTAATTTATATAAGTAGCAGAATTATAATACAGTAATTTCCCTTTATATAACGGTATTTTTTCATAACATTTTTTCAGGTGGCCAGATAACGGAAGAGATGGTGTTGTGGATTTCCACCTCGGCATCTGAAACTCAGAGTTTTATCTTGACTATTGAGTAATTGTCTCATATTATTTTACAGATAAATGTCCTCTATTTACATAATATTGAGGTCTCTTTCTTTCTTTCTTTTGTTGTCTTACCGTTTTTACCAATATATATACACACACACACAAAAATGTACACAATTCCTCATCTCTTAAATATAGAACTGTATACACACACACACACATAAAATTAGAAGCTAATGACTCCCCTGCCACTCAGGCAAGTGCATGTGTCCCAGGGTTTGCCATAAGCATGGTAAAACATCTATTAATATAATACTGTGTTAATGATGACTAAATGCACTTCTCTTGATTCACTTTCCTCACACCACTGCAAAATCTGTTTGGCACAATATTTCATTCAACCAGCTGCCAAACATTTAATTTTTGAAAATTGATATTTCAAGAGTTCCTTCCCTTGCTCTTATCTTTATATATAAAAGAGAGGTTGTGTGTCTGTCTGTCTCCTACGATTTAGATCCCTAACTACTCCCACATTTTGCGGTGCAGTTTAACCAAAACCGGGTATCTTATAGTCGTGATTCATATCGAGCCCTTCTGGGTATTAGCGCACGTCTACGATGAGGCTACGATTTTTAAAAAAATTTACCATAAATCTTTCCCATTTTTAATGCATTTTTGGCATATATAAAGGAAGTAGCTCTCTAGAAAATTATTATTAAATCTCAGAACGTAAAAAGCTACAGTAACACCCCCCCCTTTGTGCTTATATAGTTATTTCCCTTACAAACCCGAGCAACGCCGGGCGATACTGCTAATTACTAATAATTTTACTGACTCTCCTTAATTACTTATTTCTTCATCGCAATTATTTTCGTTAGTAATTAATTTGGGTTTAACACTAAGTATGGTTAAGTAAACTGAATAACATAAATTTAGGTTACATATTATAAACAGACATCAGAGTACACCCTTCCAACACGATTGTATCTGAGTACTTTTGTGGTTTTGAAGTACAACATTTTAAATGTGAGATCTTATAAATATATATATGTGGTTTGAATGCAAGTTGACCGCATTCCAAAAATTCTTTTGTATGGTCAACAAGTGGAGGGATATTGCAGTTAAAGGTAGACTTGCCCTTAGGTATAAGGATAAGTTGAAGCAATTACTAAAATTTCTACAGCTCAACTTGACATCTTAGGAAACTCTATTGCCCAGACCAATTTGCATGGTGTAAAATGTGTCACGATGCATCACAACAATTTGAGTTGAAGAAAAAGAACAATAAAAGAATTCTATCCTGCAATCACCAGAAAACCCAATCCCAGGCAAAATCAAATTCTTCAGTGTCTCCATTGTGGTTTCATAGTAAAATCCATTCCTCAACTCAAATTACAGTCAGGCATCCAATTACTTGCAGATTTTTTCCTTCTTTCTTTTCTTTTTTCTTTAAATCTTCTCCTTCAAACACTCATGTCGAAATTGATGGGAGCAGAGACTATCACATATATATATATATAGGCGTGGCTTCTTTCAGTTTCCGTCTACCAAATCCACTCACAAGGCATTGGTCGGCCCGGGGCTATAGCAGAAGACACCTGCCCAAGATGCCACGCAGTGGGACTGAACCCGGAACCATGTGGTTGGTTAGCAAGCTACTTACCACACAGCCACTCCTGCGCCTATATATATATATATATACATGGTAATGGTTTTATGTTTGGGTATTCACCCTGCAGTATGCTGTTTAAAGCCCATTCACAGTATTTGGCTACCTGATGTCAACAAGAATATGGAGGTATATGCCACTGGACTTACTTCAGGAGTTCCTTTGTGTCTGTGGAATTTATAAAATATGACAAAGAATTCATGAGATTTTTATTATTCACTACAACTGCTTTGACCCATCCTCCACTGGTGCCTCACAGGTGAGATGCTATGCAAACAGTTCTGGTGCATTGAATAATAAAGAATCTCATGTATTCCATTTACCTTCTCTCATATTCATATACCTAGATACATTAATTAATTTGAGGTAAAAAGGAGCCAAATTGATGTTACAAACGTTTCTATAAATAAACCATGCTTATTATGCAATATATGCAACATAGGTGACAGCGTTAATGTTCATTCACTTCTTCAGTCAAGTTAATTATTATTCGCTCTGTGACCCTTCTTGATATGCTAGATCATTCTTTGGATTTGCCAAGTGCTCCTTTTTTATCCTTAACTTAAATATAACTGACCTTTGTTTGGTTATTGCAATACTTTGCTTGCCAGGTTCCTACATGAGGTGAATGCATGGATTGTACCTAACTCTTCGAGCCATGAAAAATAATACTCACTACATTAAGTAAAGTTTAAAATTTGTGCAAATCTGGTGATTCATTCAGTCTCTACTCTGAGTTTTGTGCATTATACATTTATTCCACATATATGTGTGTGTATGGTGTGTGTGTGTGTATATATATACACACACAGGAAGGGCATCCAGCTGTAGAAACACTGCCAGATCTGACTGGCCTGGTGTAGCCTTCGGGTGCCATACCCCAGTTGAACGTCCAACCCATGCTAGCATGGAAAGCGGACGTTAAACGATGATGATGATGATGTGATATATATAATTGATATAGGATAAAACTTTTTTCGGGAAAAAAATTTTATCAATGGCCAGCATATAAAAAAATGCCTTAAAGGTAAAATTATACATAATTTACAAGATAAGGGCAGAAGAAAAATTCTAATGCCAGATACGCCGAAACAAAAAATTGTCGATAACCATTAAATTTATGCGTCTCGAAACAAACCGATAGAAATCTCTAAAAAATTTGTTATTACCGTATTGGTCCAATTTCTTCTGCCTTATCTTGTATATATATATAATATAATATATATATATATCTAATAATATATAGAGAGAGAGAGAGAGAGGAGAGCGAGATCTGATCAAAATATTCTACAGGTTTTATGTTTGAAACCAGCCAGAAGCAACCTCTCACACTACCCTACAATGTCATTTTGGAAATAAAGAATGACATCATGAAAATCTCAAAGCTACAGGATAAAGCCTGATTAATTGAAAACAATGTGATTAAATGACGAATTACATCTGACTGAGTAATCTGAATGCTAACGGTTAACTGGCCAAAACTTCAAAGTCACTATCAATAATATTCTTGTTAAACACTCATAAACCATGTGTTTCTGAGTATGTGTATACATACATACATACAACAAATCAACCTCAAGACTTATTCTTTGTAAGCCTAGTACTTAAATTTATTGATTTCTTTTGCCAAACAGCGCTAAGTGGTATGTAAAACACACCAACATCAGTTGTCAAGCAATGGTGAGGAGGACAAACATGATACAACAAGCTTCTATCATTTTCTGTCTCACAAAATTCACTTACAAAGCTTTGCTTGGCCGAGACTATAGTTTACAAGACACTTGCCCAAGAGTGCCATACAGTGGGATTGAACCCAGACCCATGAGGTTGGGAAGCAGCTTCTTACCACCAGCATGCCTGCATCTATATATATACACATACTACATACATACAAAGTGTGGGGGTTGGGGACAGGTGAACTAAACGATTAGGTAAGCTAGGTAAGTGCTGTGACGGACTATTCCAAGGTTATAGCTGAGACGATAGTTATGGAGTCATGCAGGGTTATGATGCAGTGGATATAAAATTGTTAAAGAGGACAACAGACATTAAGGCAAGCATCTCAAGTCATATAAAATATTATTTTATTGGAAAAAATTACAAAAAATAAGTCCTAGGGTCAAAGCTGTTTCTGGGATATCCCCGAGTATGGGATGTTCTGTCATCAGGAGAGATAGGAAGGAAAATTAGAATGGTATATATTAATGAGATGACAACAAAGAGGAAGGGAGTAAAAGAATAAGGAAATGGAAAGGAAGGAAAAATGAAGGAAAATGAAAAACAAAGAAGGAAAATGAAGGAAAAAAGAAGGAAAAATGGAAAAAATGAAGAAAAAAATGAAGGAAAAAAAGGAAAAATGAAAAAAAATAAAAAAAAAGAAGGAAAAATGAAGGAAAAAAAAGGAAAAATGAAACATAAAAGTTCATAGAAAGAAGAGCATGAGTCCTTAGGTGCAAGGAGAAAGAAGAGCATGAGTCCTTAGGTGCAAGGAGAAAGAAGAGCATGAGTCCTTAGGTGCAAGGAGAAAGAAGAGCATGGGTCCTTAGGTGCAAGGAGAAAGAAGAGCATGAGTCCTTAGGTGCAAGGAGAAAGAAGAGCATGGGTCCTTAGGTGCAAGGAGAAAGAAGAGCAAGAGTCCTTAGGTGCAAGGAGAAAGAAGAGCATGGGTCCTTAAGTGCAAGGAGAAAGAAGAGCATGAGTCCTTAGGTGCAAGGAGAAAGAAGAGCATGGGTCCTTAGGTGCAAGGAGAAAGAAGAGCATGAGTCCTTAGGTGCAAGGAGAAAGAAGAGCATGGGTCCTTAGGTGCAAGGAGAGAGAAGAGCATGAGTCCTTAGGTGCAAAGAGAAAGAAGAGCATGAGTCCTTAGGTGCAAAGAGAAAGAAGAGCATGAGACCTTAGGTGCAAGGAGAAAGAAGAGCATGAGTCCTTAGGTGCAAGGAGAAAGAAGAGCATGAGTCCTTAGGTGCAAAGAGAAAGAAGAGCATGAGTCCTTAGGTGCAAAGAGAAAGAAGAGCATGAGTCCTTAGGTGCAAGGAGAAAGAAGAGCATGAGTCCTTAGGTGCAAGGAGAAAGAAGAGCATGAGTCCTTAGGTGCAAGGAGAAAGAAGAGCATGAGTCCTTAGGTGCAAGGAGAAAGAAGAGCATGGGTCCTTAGGTGCAAGGAGAAAGAAGAGCATGGGTCCTTAGGTGCAAGGAGAAAGAAGAGCATGAGTCCTTAGGTGCAAGGAGAAAGAAGAGCATGGATCCTTAGGTGCAAGGAGAAAGAAGAGCATGGGTCCTTAGATGCAACGAGAAAGAAGAGCATGAGTCCTTAGGTGCAAGGAGAAAGAAGAGCATGAGTCCTTAGGTGCAAGGAGAACTTGAGATGTTTTTGTTGCCTTAACGTTTGTTGTCCTCTTTAACAATTATATAGAGAGAGAGACATCTTCATCATCAGCATCATTTTACAGTTCACTTTTCCTTGCTTGCATGGGTTGGAGAGTATTCGTGTTCTTTAACAATTATAGAGAATGAGAGACATCTTTATCATCAGCATCATTTTACAGTTCACTTTTCCTTGCTTGCATGGGTTGGAGAGTATTCGTGTTCTTTAACAATTATAGAGAGAGAGAGAGACATCTTCATCATCAGCATCATTTTACAGTTCACTTTTCCTTGCTTGCATGGGTTGGAGAGTATTCGTGTTCTTTAACAATTATAGAGAATGAGAGACATCTTATCATCAGCATCATTTTACAGTTCACTTTTCCTTGCTTGCATGGGTTGGAGAGTATTCGTGTCTTTAACAATTATAGGAGAGGAGAGAGACATCTTCATCAGCATCATTTCACAGTTCACTTTTCCTGCTTGCATGGGTTGGAGAGTATTCGTGTTCTTTAACAATTACAGAGAGAGAGAGAGACATCTTCATCATCAGCATCATTTTACAGTTCACTTTTCCTTGCTTGCATGGGTTGGAGAGTATTCGTGTTCTTTAACAATTATAGAGAGAGAGAGACATCTTCATCATCAGCATCATTTTACAGTTCACTTTTCCTTGCTTGCATGGGTTGGAGAGTATTCGTGTTCTTTAACAATTATAGAGAGAGAGAGACATCTTCATCATCAGCATCATTTTACAGTTCACTTTTCCTTGCTTGCATGGGTTGGAGAGTATTCGTGTTCTTTAACAATTATAGAGATGAAGAGGACATCTTCATCATCAGCATCATTTTACAGTTCACTTTTCCTTGCTGCATGGGTTGGAGAGTATTCGTGTTCTTTAACCAATTATAGAGAGAGAGAGACATCTTCATCATCAACATCATTTTACAGTTCACTCTTCCTTGCTTGCATGGGTTGGAGAGTATTCGTGTTTTAACAATTATAGAGAGAGAGAGAGACATCTTCATCGTCAGCATCATTTTACAGTTCACTTTTCCTTGCTTGCATGGGTTGGAGAGTATTCGTGTTCTTTAAAATTATAGACAGAGAGAGAGAGACATCTTCATCATCAGCATCTATTTTACAGTTCACTTTTCCTTGCTTGCTGGGTTGGAGAGTATTCGTGTTCTTTAACAATTATAGAGAGAGAGAGACAATCTTCATCATCAAATCATTTTACAGTTCACTCTTCCTTGCTTGCATGGGTTGGAGAGTATCGTGTTCTTTAACAATTATAGAGAGAGAGAGACATCTTCATCATCAGCATCATTTTACAGTTCACTTTTTTTGCTTGCATGGGTTGGAGAGTATTCGTGTTCTTAACAATTATAGAGAATGAGAGACATCTTCATCATCAGCATCATTTTACAGTTCACTTTTCTTGCTTGCATGGAGAGTTGGAGAGTTTGTTTCGTGTTCTTAACAATTATAGGGAATGAGAGACATCTTCATCATCAGCATCATTTACAGTTCACTTTTCCTTGCTTGCATGGGTTGGAGATTATTCGTGTTCTTTAACAATTATAGAGAGAGAGAGACATCTCATCATCAGCATCATTTTACAGTCATTTTCCTTGCTTGCATGGGTTGGAGAGTATTCGTGTTCTTTAACAATTATAGAGAGAGAGAGACATCTTCATCATCAGCATCATTTACAGTTCACTTTTCTGCTGCATGCATGGTTGGAGATTATTCGTGTTCTTAACAATTATAGAGAGAGAGAGACATCTTCATCATCAGCATCATTTTACAGTTCACTTTTCCTTGCTTGCATGGTTGGAGAGTATTCGTGTTCTTTAACAATTATAGAGAGAGAGAGACATCTTATCGTCAGCATCATTTTACAGTTCACTTTTCCTTGCTTGCATGGGTTGGAGAGTATTCGTGTTCTTTAACAATTATAGAGAGAGAGAGAGACATCTTTATCGTCAGCATCATTTACAGTTCACTTTTCCTTGCTTGCATGGGTTGGAGAGTATTCGTGTTCTTTAACAATTATAGAGAGAGAGAGACATCTTATCGTCAGCATCATTTACAGTTCACTTTTCCTTGCTTGCATGGGGTTGGGAGAGTATTCGTGTTCTTTAACAATTATAGAGAGAGAGAGACATCTTTATCGTCAGCATCATTTTACAGTTCACTTTTCCTTGCTTGCATGGGTTGGAGAGTATTCGTGTTCTTTAACAATTATAGAGAGAGAGAGACATCTTTATCGTCAGCATCATTTTACAGTTCACTTTTCCTTGCTTGCATGGGTTGGAGAGTATTCGTGTTCTTTAACAATTATAGAGAGAGAGAGACATCTTTATCGTCAGCATCATTTTACAGTTCACTTTTCCTTGCTTGCATGGGTTGGAGAGTATTCGTGTTCTTTAACAATTATAGAGAGAGAGAGACTCTTTATCATCAGCATCATTTTACAGTTCATTTCTTCTTTTCCTTGCTTCATCGGTTGGAGAGTATTCGTGTTCTTTAACAATTACAGAGAGAGAGAGAGACATCTTCATCATCAGCATCATTTTACAGTTCACTTTTCCTTGCTTGCATGGGTTGGAGAGTATTCGTGTTCTTTAACAATTACAGAGAGAGAGAGAGACATCTTCATCATCAGCATCATTTTACAGTTCACTTTTCCTTGCTTGCATCGGTTGGAGAGTATTCGTGTTCTTTAACAATTACAGAGAGAGAGAGAGACATCTTCATCATCAGCATCATTTTACAGTTCACTTTTCCTTGCTTGCATCGGTTGGAGAGTATTCGTGTTCTTTAACAATTACAGAGAGAGAGAGAGACATCTTCATCATCAGCATCATTTTACAGTTCACTTTTCCTTGCTTGCATGGGTTGGAGAGTATTCGTGTTCTTTAACAATTATAGAGAGAGAGAGAGACATCTTCATCATCAGCATCATTTTACAGTTCACTTTTCCTTGCTTGCATGGGTTGGAGAGTATTCGTGTTCTTTAACAATTATAGGGAATGAGAGACATCTTCATCATCAGCATCATTTTACAGTTCACTTTTCCTTGCTTGCATGGGTTGGAGAGTATTCGTGTTCTTTAACAATTATAGAGAATGAGAGACATCTTCATCATCAGCATCATTTTACAGTTCACTTTTCCTTGCTTGCATGGGTTGGAGAGTATTCGTGTTCTTTAACAATTATAGGGAATGAGAGACATCTTCATCATCAGCATCATTTTACAGTTCACACATTTCCTTGCTTGCATGGGTTGGAGAGTATTCGTGTTCTTTAAAATTATAGAGAGAGAGAGACATCTTCATATTCAGCATCATTTTACAGTTCACTTTTCCTTGCTTGCATGGGTTGGAGAGTATTCGTGTTCTTTAACAATTATAGAGAATGAGAGACATCTTCATCATCAGCATCATTTTACAGTTCACTTTTCCTTGCTTGCATGGGTTGGAGAGTATTCGTGTTCTTTAACAATTATGGAGAGAGAGAGACATCTTCATCATCAGCATCATTTTACAGTTCACTTTTCCTTGCTTGCATGGGTTGGAGAGTATTCGTGTTCTTTAACAATTATAGAGAGAGAGAGACATCTTCATCATCAGCATCATTTTACAGTTCACTTTTCCTTGCTTGCATGGGTTGGAGAGTATTCGTGTTCTTTAACAATTATAGAGAGAGAGAGACATCTTCATCATCAGCATCATTTTACAGTTCACTTTTCCTTGCTTGCATGGGTTGGAGAGTATTCGTGTTCTTTAACAATTATGGAGAGAGAGAGACATCTTCATCATCAGCATCATTTTACAGTTCACTTTTCCTTGCTTGCATCGGTTGGAGAGTATTCGTGTTCTTTAACAATTATAGAGAGAGAGAGACATCTTCATCATCAGCATCATTTTACAGTTCACTTTTCCTTGCTTGCATGGGTTGGAGAGTATTCGTGTTCTTTAACAATTATAGAGAGAGAGAGACATCTTCATCATCAGCATCATTTTACAGTTCACTTTTCCTTGCTTGCATGGGTTGGAGAGTATTCGTGTTCTTTAACAATTATAGAGAGAGAGAGACATCTTCATCATCAGCATCATTTTACTGTTCACTTTTCCTTGCTTGCATGGGTTGGAGAGTATTCGTGTTCTTTAACAATTATAGAGAGAGAGAGACATCTTCATCATCAATATCATTTTACAGTTCACTTTTCCTTGCTTGCATGGGTTGGAGATTATTCGTGTTCTTTAACAATTATAGAGAGAGAGAGACATCTTCATCATCAGCATCATTTTACAGTTCACTTTTCCTTGCTTGCATGGTTGGAGAGTATTCGTGTTCTTTAACAATTATAGAGAATGAGAGACATCTTCATCATCACCATCATTTTACAGTTCACTTTTCCTTGCTTGCATGGGTTGGAGAGTATTCGTGTTCTTTAACAATTATAGGGAATGAGAGACATCTTCATCATCAGCATCATTTTACAGTTCAATTTCCTTGCTTGCATGGGTTGGAGAGTATTCGTGTTCTTTAACAATTATAGAGAGAGAGAGACATCTTCATCATCAGCATCATTTTACAGTTCACTTTTCCTTGCTTGCATGGGTTGGAGAGTATTCGTGTTCTTTAACAATTATAGAGAATGAGAGACATCTTCATTATCAGCATCATTTTACAGTTCACTTTTCCTTGCTTGCATGGGTTGGAGAGTATTCGTGTTCTTTAACAATTATAGGGAATGAGAGACATCTTCATCATCAGCATCATTTTACAGTTCACATTTCCTTGCTTGCATGGGTTGGAGAGTATTCGTGTTCTTTAACAATTATAGAGAGAGAGAGACATCTTCATCATCAGCATCATTTTACAGTTCACTTTTCCTTGCTTGCATGGGTTGGAGAGTATTCGTGTTCTTTAACAATTATGGAGAGAGAGAGACATCTTCATCATCAGCATCATTTTACAGTTCACTTTTCCTTGCTTGCATGGGTTGGAGAGTATTCGTGTTCTTTAACAATTATAGAGAATGAGAGACATCTTTATCATCAGCATCATTTTACAGTTCACTTTTCCTTGCTTGCATGGGTTGGAGAGTATTCGTGTTCTTTAACAATTATAGAGAGAGAGAGACATCTTCATCATCAGCATCATTTTACAGTTCACTTTTCCTTGCTTGCATGGGTTGGAGAGTATTCGTGTTCTTTAACAATTATAGAGAATGAGAGACATCTTCATCATCAGCATCATTTTACAGTTCACTTTTCCTTGCTTGCATGGGTTGGAGAGTATTCGTGTTCTTTAACAATTATAGAGAGAGAGAGACATCTTCATCATCAGCATCATTTTACTGTTCACTTTTCCTTGCTTGCATGGGTTGGAGAGTATTCGTGTTCTTTAACAATTATAGAGAGAGAGAGACATCTTCATCATCAGCATCATTTTACAGTTCACTTTTCCTTGCTTGCATGGGTTGGAGATTATTCGTGTTCTTTAACAATTATAGAGAGAGAGAGACATCTTCATCATCAGCATCATTTTACAGTTCACTTTTCCTTGCTTGCATGGGTTGGAGAGTATTCGTGTTCTTTAACAATTATAGAGAGAGAGAGACATCTTCATCATCAGCATCATTTTACAGTTCACTTTTCCTTGCTTGCATGGGTTGGAGAGTATTCGTGTTCTTTAACAATTATAGAGAATGAGAGACATCTTCATCATCAGCATCATTTTACAGTTCACTTTTCCTTGCTTGCATCGGTTGGAGAGTATTCGTGTTCTTTAACAATTATAGAGAGAGAGAGACATCTTCATCATCAGCATCATTTTACAGTTCACTTTTCCTTGCTTGCATGGGTTGGAGAGTATTCGTGTTCTTTAACAATTATAGAGAGAGAGAGACATCTTCATCATCAGCATCATTTTACAGTTCACTTTTCATTGCTTGCATGAGTTGGAGAGTATTCGTGTTCTTTAACAATTATAGAGAGAGAGAGACATCTTCATCATCAGCATCATTTTACAGTTCACTTTTCCTTGCTTGCATGGGTTGGAGAGAATTCGTGTTCTTTAACAATTATAGAGAGAGAGAGACATCTTCATCATCAGCATCATTTTACAGTTCACTTTTCCTTGCTTGCATGGGTTGGAGAGTATTCGTGTTCTTTAACAATTATATAGAGAGAGAGACATCTTCATCATCAGCATCATTTTACAGTTCACTTTTCCTTGCTTGCATGGGTTGGAGAGTATTCGTGTTCTTTAACAATTATAGAGAGAGAGAGAGACATCTTCATCATCAGCATCATTTTACAGTTCACTTTTCATTGCTTGCATGAGTTGGAGAGTATTCGTGTTCTTTAACATTATAGAGAGAGAGAGACATCTTCATCATCAGCATCATTTTAAGTTCACTTTTCCTTGCTTGCATGGGTTGGAGAGTATTCGTGTTCTTTAACAATTATAGAGAGAGAGAGACATCTTCATCATCAGCATCATTTTACAGTTCACTTTTCCTTGCTTGCATGGGTTGGAGAGTATTCGTGTTCTTTAACAATTATAGAGAATGAGAGACATCTTCATCATCAGCATCATTTTACAGTTCACATTTCCTTGCTTGCATGGGTTGGAGAGATTCGTGTTCTTTAACAATTATAGAGAATGAGAGACATCTTCAATCATCAGCATCATTTTACAGTTCACTTTTCCTTGCTTGCATGGGTTGGAGAGTATTCGTGTTCTTTAACAATTATAGAGAGAGAGAGAGACATCTTCATCATCAGCATCATTTTACAGTTCACTTTTCCTTGCTTGCATGGGTTGGAGAGTATTCGTGTTCTTTAACAATTATAGAGAATGAGAGACATCTTCATCATCAGCATCATTTTACAGTTCACATTTCCTTGCTTGCATGGGTTGGAGAGTATTCGTGTTCTTTAACAATTATAGAGAATGAGAGACATCTTCATCATCAGCATCATTTTACATTTCACTTTTCCTTGCTTGCATGGGTTGGAGAGTATTCGTGTTCTTTAACAATTATAGGGAATGAGAGACATCTTCATCATCAGCATCATTTTACAGTTCACATTTCCTTGCTTGCATGGGTTGGAGAGTATTCGTGTTCTTTAACAATTATAGAGAATGAGAGACATCTTCATCATCAGCATCATTTTACAGTTCACTTTTCCTTGCTTGCATGGGTTGGAGAGTATTCGTGTTCTTTAACAATTATAGGGAATGAGAGACATCTTCATCATCAGCATCATTTTACAGTTCACATTTCCTTGCTTGCATGGGTTGGAGAGTATTCGTGTTCTTTAACAATTATAGAGAGAGAGAGACATCTTCATCATCAGCATCATTTTACAGTTCACTTTTCCTTGCTTGCATGGGTTGGAGAGTATTCGTGTTCTTTAACAATTATAGAGAATGAGAGACATCTTCATCATCAGCATCATTTTACAGTTCACTTTTCCTTGCTTGCATGGGTTGGAGAGTATTCGTGTTCTTTAACAATTATGGAGAGAGAGAGACATCTTCATCTTCATCATCAGCATCATTTTACAGTTCACTCTTCCTTGCTTGCATGGTTTGGAGAGTATTCGTGTTCTTTAACAATTATAGAGAATGAGAGACATTTTTTTATCATCAGCATCATTTTACAGTTCACTTTTCCTTGCTTGCATGGGTTGGAGAGTATTCGTGTTCTTTAACAATTATAGAGAGAGAGAGACATCTTCATCATCAGCATCATTTTACAGTTCACTTTTCCTTGCTTGCATGGGTTGGAGAGTATTCGTGTTCTTTAACAATTATAGAGAATGAGAGACATCTTCATCATCAGCATCATTTTACAGTTCACTTTTCCTTGCTTGCATGGGTTGGAGAGTATTCGTGTTCTTTAACAATTATAGAGAGAGAGAGACATCTTCATCATCAGCATCATTTTACTGTTCACTTTTCCTTGCTTGCATGGGTTGGAGAGTATTCGTGTTCTTTAACAATTATAGAGAGAGAGAGACATCTTCATCATCAGCATCATTTTACAGTTCACTTTTCCTTGCTTGCATGGGTTGGAGAGTATTCGTGTTCTTTAACAATTACAGAGAGAGAGAGAGACATCTTCATCATCAGCATCATTTTACAGTTCACTTTTCCTTGCTTGCATGGGTTGGAGAGAATTCGTGTTCTTTAACAATTATAGAGAGAGAGAGACATCTTCATCATCAGCATCATTTTACAGTTCACTTTTCCTTGCTTGCATGGGTTGGAGAGTATTCGTGTTCTTTAACAATTATAGAGAGAGAGAGACATCTTCATCATCAGCATCATTTTACATTTCACTTTTCCTTGCTTGCATGGGTTGGAGAGTATTCGTGTTCTTTAACAATTATAGAGAGAGAGAGAGACATCTTCATCATCAGCATCATTTTACATTTCACTTTTCCTTGCTTGCATGGGTTGGAGAGTATTCGTGTTCTTTAACAATTATAGAGAGAGAGAGACATCTTCATCATCAGCATCATTTTACAGTTCACTTTTCCTTGCTTGCATGGGTTGGAGAGAATTCGTGTTCTTTAACAATTATAGAGAGAGAGAGACATCTTCATCATCAGCATCATTTTACATTTCACTTTTCCTTGCTTGCATGGGTTGGAGAGTATTCGTGTTCTTTAACAATTATAGAGAGAGAGAGACATCTTCATCATCAGCATCATTTTACAGTTCACTTTTCCTTGCTTGCATGGGTTGGAGAGAATTCGTGTTCTTTAACAATTATAGAGAGAGAGAGACATCTTCATCATCAGCATCATTTTACATTTCACTTTTCCTTGCTTGCATGGGTTGGAGAGTATTCGTGTTCTTTAACAATTATAGAGAGAGAGAGACATCTTCATCATCAGCATCATTTTACATTTCACTTTTCTTGCTTGCATGGGTTGGAGAGTATTCGTGTTCTTTAACAATTATAGGGAATGAGAGACATCTTCATCATCAGCATCATTTTAAA
>NW_021833363.1:0-12500 GCF_006345805.1 Octopus sinensis
GGTGGTAGTAGTGGTGGTATTTTTCATACAGATGCCATGTTTATATCCTGCTTCTGTTGACAGACTAAGAGACGGACTGATTACAGGTGTAAATGCATGCACACATATATACGCAATACACCCTCATCTTATTAACATATATATATATATATATATAACATACATATATATTAGATATATTATATATAATATTATATATCTATATATAATATATATAGCTCGTATAGAGTATAAATAGAATGTCAGACAGAGACGCAGTCAGGCAGGCAGGACAGACAGACAGACAGATAGATAGATAAGATAGATAGATAGATAGATAGATAGATAGATAGATAGATGATAGATAGATAGATAGATAGATAGATTAGATAGATTCAATACATATATACATACATACATACACACATACATACATATTACATACATACCCTCCTTACGTACTTACGTACATACATACAATCCTTACGTACTTACGTACATACGTACATACATACATATATACATACATCCGTACTACATACATACAGACATACTACATATATCCATACATCTGTCCGTACATACATACATGCATAATACATACATACATACTAACTACATACATATAATATATATCTATATATAATAATACACATGCAATGATATACGTATGTCAAATACGAAAATAATTGAAGTGACTTCATTATTGTAAGAGAGAGAAGCAACTGAAAGAGAACCAGACAGATAGACAGACATACAAAGAGGAAGGGGAGGGGAGGAGGAGATAGAGAGGAGGGAGGAATGCAGATCGTATGTGACAGAGGGAGAAGCAAGAGGATGGAGACAGGCAGAGAGATCAAGAAAGAGGGGGAAGACTGAAAGAAAGGGTGTTAGTATATGAAGAAGACTGGATAGGATAGAAATGGAGAAAAGAGAAAGAGAGAGACAGACAGAGACAGAGAAAATGTGTATGAAGAAGGAGATAGAGACGAACAAAGAGGAAGAGGATTGGTATGAGAAAGAGACGTGGTAGGAGATACTTTGAGACAGAGAGAGAGACAGGAAAAGCAATGTGAAAGGTAGAGGGTAGAGGAGAGAGTAAGAAGATAAATGAAAATCCATAAATAAATAAATATGAAGGTAGATCAGGTGGAGGTGTGGTGGGGGGTGTCGGTTTCGTGTTGGGGTGGGACCGGATGGCGTTGGGGGTTTATAGATCGGAAGTGAATCAGACACGGTACCACATCCTTCCTCCAATTTTCTTTCTTTACATCTCTACCTTTTTACTCTTGTACTCTCTCTCCCTCACATTTCCACTCTCTCGGGCATTCATTTCCACTCCAACTCCTTCTCTTCCTTTCCCTGTCTCTGTCTCTCTCGTTCTCTTTCTTTCTTTCTTTCTCTCTCTCTCTCTCTTTCACACACACACGCGCGCGCGCACGCACACACTTGTACACACACACACACACACACGCTCTCATACGTACACATACACACACAGAGTATCCATCCCAAGTCTTCCTCATATTTTATTGATAAAAGCTTTTGCATGAGAGGAAGTGACGTAAAAACACCACAACGCTTAAACATTGGCTCCATTTAGTAATCCGTATCAGAGTACTAAAGTACTACTACTACTACTACTACTACTACTATACTACAATCACCACCACCATCACCAACACCACCACGAACAACACCATCAACACCACCACTATTACTACTATGACTGCTACAACCACCACCACCACCACCACCACTACTACTACTACTACTACTATTACTACAATCAATGTAACAAAGAACGTGAAGGGCGGTGGGTTAGCAGAAACGTTAGAGCGTCATACGAAAATGCCCAGCAGTATTTTTGTTCATTGCTCTTTAAGTTCCGAGTTCAAATCACGCTAATGTCAACTCGGCTTTCTTTTTTTTTTTTTTTCGGGGGACGATATAGCGTAATCCCAATTGATTAGTGTGGTCAGTTGAATTGACCGTAAGCCAACGCTCCCTGAATTTGTTGCCTCGTGCCAATGTTTGGATGTTTTCTTCTTTTTTTTTTTTTGTTGTTAACTGAGTTAACTGAGTTTTGATGTTAACTGAGCATATGGCCGGAGGAAAAGAAATCCCAGTTTTAGATTTGTCAAACCTATACGTACTAAAGCACCGTAGCCACTTGAACAGAGGCAGTTCTTGAGAAATACTTACAGTGAAATTCGGTTGACCTCGGTCATTTATGACTGACCACGGCCGGCTTTTGCAGAGACTCCACGTCCATTGAAGTAAGATCTACATAACATCACAACTGAACAATCGTCAGATAAAACTTGATCATCTGAAAGATAACACAAGGAACATAACATCACCATTGATGACAGCGACGACTGAGAAGAAAAGGAGATAGTAGTAGTAGTAGTAGTAGTAGTAGTAGTAGTATTATGATGATGATGATGATGATGATGATGACGGCGACGATGAAGATGATGATGGCAATGATGAGGATGATACAAGTGTCGTTAACGTAGGTATTAATGTAGTTGTTGATGACGGTGAGATGATAATTTATCGACCCCGAAAGGATGAAAGGCAAAGTCGACCTCGGCGGAATTTGAACTCAGAACGTAGCGGCAGACGAAATGCCTATTTCTTTACTACCTACAAGGGCTAAACACAGAGAGGACAAACAAGGACAGACAAACGGATTAAGTCGATTATATCGACCCCAGTGCGTAACTGGTATTTAATTTATCGACCCCTAAAGGATGAAAGGCAAAGTCGACCTCGCCGGAATTTGAACTCAGAACGTAACGGCAGACGAAATACTGCTAAGCATTTCGCCCGGCCTGCTAACGTTTCTGCCAGCTTGCCGCCTTAAATGATGGCAATGGTGATACTATAATAATGTAATAAAAGGTGATAATGATGATGATAATAATGTTTTAGAAGAATCCAAAGTGCTTTGAAATTGTCACTTAGTATTTCTTGTCCAAGACAACTGCATCTGATCATAAAAATGTTCGGAGACGTTCCAAGCGTGATCATCCCGTTCTGCTCTGACACATTGCATGTATCTAGAACAGTGCTCCGCAACCTTTTTTTTCATTTGCGATACAAAATTCGGCGGCACACCTGAAATAAAAATATAACTAAAAATATAGGGAGGAAAATTACATTCGGGTTACACTGCAGCACACCTAGCATCGTCTCATGGCACACCAGTGTGCCGCGGCATATTGGTTGTGGACCACTGATCTAGAACTATATTTTTCAATATATCCCAGTTTTAAGGCGGCAAGCTAGCAGAAAACGTTAGCACGCCGGGCGAAATGCTTAGCGGTATTTCATCTGCCGTTACGTTCTGAGTTCAAATTCCGCCGAGGTCGACTTTGCTTTTCATCCTTTCGGTGTCGATTAAATAAGTACCAGTTACGCACTGGGGTCGATGTAATCGACTTAATCCGTGTGCCTGTCCTTGTTTGTCCCCTCTGTGTTTAGCACCTTGTGGGTAGTAAAGAAATAGGTATTTCGTCTGGCGCTACGTTCTGAGTTCAAATTCCGCCGTGGTCAACTTTGCCTTTCATCCTTTCGGGGTGGATTAAATAAGTACCAGTTACGCACTGAGGTCGATATAATCGACTTAATCCGTGTGTCTGTCCTTTTTTGTACCCTCTGTGTGTAGCCTCTTGTGGGCAGTAAAGAAATAGGTATTTCGTCTGTCTTTATGTTCTGAGTTCAAATTCCGCCGAGACCGACTTTGCCTTTCATCCTTTCGGGGTCGATAAATTAAGTACCAGTTGCGTACTGGAGTGGATCTAATCGACTGGCCCCCTCCCCAAAAGTTTCGGGCCTTGTGCCTAAAGTAAAAAAGATTCTCTTTGGGCCTTGGGCCTAGAGTAGAAAAGAATATGTCCCAGTTTTTTTTCTTTTTTAGTTCTTTTTTAAGACGGACAGTAGAGCGTTATTTTTCTAAGGGAGGGGATTTTGGGTACTATTTCTAGCAGACGATGCTACCACTTAGAGTCATTATCGTTGGCTTTGCAACAGTCTGTGTTTAAGTATAGATGGGTAAATATGGAAGCAAAACTAATGTCAACACATACCATATATGGAAAAATTCATTTGTAGCTATTGTGCTTTTTGTTTATATTTCTTCTTTATTGTTTGCCTTGCATCAAATTTATTTTTTATTTTATTTTATTTTATTTTATTTTTATTTTATACTTTTAGTGTATTTGCTTTCGGAATAATCGTTTTCTGAATTTGCCATGGGGACAGCGAAAAATATAACAATACAATGCAAGAAAATTATTTCTTTCTCCATTCTCTCTCTCTCTCTCTCTCTCTCTCTCCGTCCCGCCTTCTCTCTCTCTCTCCCCCCCTCTCTCTCTCTCTCTATCTATCTATCTATCTTTTAAATTTGCATTTTCAAACCTTCTTTCATATATAATTCCACTCGTGCGGTACCTTACAACTCCACTTTGTTATATATATATATATATATATATATATACATTTGAAAACATACATACACACATATTTTGTGTGTGTCGATATAAAGATAGGCAGAAAGGGAGGGAGGAAGGCATATCTGTGTATGTCTATGTGAGTGTGTTGGTCTATATATGTATGTATGTATGTTTGTATGTATGTATGCATGTATGTATATATATTTATAGATGCATGTAAGTATGCATGTGTATATACGTATATTATATATTATAGGTATTTATATATATGAATGTCAAATAGAATACGCAACTGAAAACAAAAATATTCACCGAGAATGTCCCACAAGAGAGAACCGTCCATTGATTTCACCATCTGGTTTTAAAAAACGAATTCTCAACATATGGATAAGTACAGGTATAAATAAATATACATACATACATACATGTGTGTGTGTGTATATATATATTTGGTCATCGCATAAATAATACGGTTTTTTGTACTTCTCTTATTTTTCAAAATTAAGATAAAACAAATTTCTTTTTTAAACTAAAATATACTCTCTATTTTCTACAGAGCTCTTCCATCTATCTGGTAGACTTGCGAGGCCCCTCTCCCAAACTTCACCTGTCCGTGATGAAAATTACTCCTCCAGTACTGTTCTAATCTCGTCTACAGAATTCATAGTTTTTCCATCCAAATAATTTTGAAGACTGCGGAATAAATGATAATCAGATAGGGCAATGTCCTGCGAATATGGTGGGTGGGGCATCGTTTCCCATTCAAATTGCTCCAGCCTTTGGAATGTCATCCTCTCTGTATGTGGCCGAGCATAATCCTGATGGAAGAACAGCTTTCGTCTTGAAACCAAAGACGGGCGTTTTTCTTCTAGCGCTGACTTAAGCCGCTCAAGCTGCTCGCAGTAGATCTCCTTTGTTATCGTTTGGTTTGGGTTTAAAAGTTCAAAGTGGACAAATATGTGTGTAACATTGTTCGTTTTTTGTTTCGGTCCTTGTTTTTGTATACATTTGCTGCTTTCTTCCAAGGAATCTAATGCCCTTAGCTTAGTTTTTCCTTGGGGCTGGCCAGATTGGTGCAATCTCAAGTATAATCAACCGAAATTGCAAAGATAATCTGGAACTTGACTAAGGAAAGAAAACTTCGAATGACCCGTCCTTTGTTTCATCTATGTGGATGTTTTGTTGTCCGGTTTTTGTATCACCAAACTGTCCGGATGTTTTTGCGTTCTTGTCCCATTTGTATTTTAACAACACACATACACACACACACACACACACCACACACACACACACACACCACACACACACACACATATATATATATATATTATATATATATATACATATATATATAGCGGCGTACATACACTGTGGTCTCTTACATATACATACATACATACATACATACATACATACATACATACATACATATATATATATACATATATATATATATATATATATAATATATATATCTATATATATATATATACACGTGTGTGTGTATATAATGTTCAGTGCAATAGTCTAAAAGATTGAATACTAAGCATGCAATACAGAGAGACGTACTCAGATCATAAGACTCTCTCTCATAATGAAATTGATCTGTGTTATCTAATAACAAATATATTACGCACACACATGTACACTTCAATGTAATATAATATACATAATGCTTACTTTCTCAGTGTTGTAGATGGCGTAAGATATAAAATATGTGAAATACACTGTAATGTATATCAGAAGACGATAATAGAGTATTGAGTATTAATGTAATTCTATTTATATTAATATTTAAATCACGAGCTGGTTATTAGTAAGTCAGTCAATAAATATGATATCTAACGAAGTATTGATGCTTTGAATGAAATGTAAGACAAGAGGAAAACAGAGGAAGATATATGGTGGCATGAATAATACCAGTTCTGTATCTAATGTAACGTTTGAACATACGCATACACACATACGCACACACACACACACACACGCACACACACACACGCGCACACACACACACACACACGTATATATTATCACTTTTTCGCATGCTCCCTCCTTCGCGTTTATTTTTCTTCTATACTTTTCTGCTGATGAAGTACTATCCTCCGACATAACAAGACCCTTTCCTTTCTATTTAAGCGTTACACTAATACAACATTTGCAGCGTGGAAGGTGTTTATAAGCCATTTAAGCAACACACAAAAAACCCGTTAGATTCACTTCAACATTTAAATTTAATTTGTCGAAATTATTTTCGTCGCTTTGAGACCGCGACCTGTTCACTGACAAAATTCCGTGCTGCGGGGAATTTTGAATCTAACGGTGAATCTAACGGTTTTTGCGTGTTTCTTAAATGGCTTATAAACACCTTCCACGCTGCAAGTGATTTCGTTCCAGCACACGATCTCAGATCAGATCCCTTGCTATGCAAGTACATCTCCGTACTGCAACATTATTCATAACTTATTCCTCCTGAGTTGACTGTTTTTCATTTTCGTTGCTTTAATCAATTAAGACTTTAAATTACAGTAGCTACTAGCCTCTCTATAGTTTATTTAGCTGTTTCCCTAGATCTAAACTCCGTTTCGTATAAACCTTTCCATAAGCATAATGAGAAACTCGCATATATACACAGACACTCTTGTCACTCTCCTGTACTATTCAAAAACCCGATAGCCAATATTAGTAACAGAGTGTCTAACCCACATCTTCTAAAGAAATTTTCGAGAAGACAGCCCCCTATTATACCAATGCCCCAGCCAATAGTGGCTTCAAAGATAAATTAATATATAATCCCTCTAATAATAATCAAAATATTAATAATAGATCTAGTGACATCAAAGATAAAGAAATACATAACCCCTCTAGTGTCAAACATATTAATAAGAAGAAACCTAAAAATAAGCCAAGGTAAATTATTGGGTTCGCCCTTCCCTTTTCCCTTAATAGAAAAACTAATATTGGTAAAAGATTCCTGATCCCCCAGACAAACACTGTCTAGCAACTCACAGATACAGGAAAATATTTAATAGGCGTTCTATGTAATTATCATATAGCTACTCACTTTTACTCTTTTACTTGTTTCAGTCATTTGACTGCAGCCATGCTGGAGCACCGCCTTTAGTCGAGCAAGTCGACCCCAGGACTTATTCTTTGTAAGCCTAGTACTTATTCTATCGGTCTCTTTTGCCGAACCGCTAAGTTACGGGGACGTAAACATACCAGCATCGGTTTTCAAGCGATGTTGGGCGAACAAACACAGACACACAAACATATACACACACATATATATATATATATAAATACATACATATATACGACGGATTTTTTTCAGTTTCCGTCTACCAAATCCACTCACAAGGCTTTGGTCGGCCCGAGGCTATAGTATAAGACACTTACCCAAGCTGCCACGCAGTGAGACTGAACCCGGAACTATGTGATTCGTAAGCAAGCTACTTACCACACATCATTAAACGTGGTCAATACTAAGAGCCTAAATCAAATTGCAACTATCGCGACCCAGATTCCTATCCATTTCACCAAAGATGTATGATTAAATCTATCATATACGAGGGAGAAATTACTGCAACCCCAAATAATAATACAACTGATACGAAAACCTGTACTGAATTATGTGAAGGTGAATTTTAAAATTCCTATGCCAGTTATATAGCCTCTTTTCCGACATAGGAACAAAAAGAAAGGTACTAAGTTGGCTAGTTACGTATGGACTTTAAAAGATAACGAAACACTACATGTGATTAAATGGTAAGTAACTGAGAAATCCATACCTTATGTGAATGGATCAAATAAATGTAGCATTTATTTAGCTGAAAGACTGCAGATCTTGTTGAGATCTAAGATCCTTTACTCTCTATTACACTCTAGATCAGAAATTTTCAGTGGTTGCAAGCATATGTATAAATATGTTTTGAAGAATTGGAAAATTCCGCCTATTCCTGGCTAACTTGATATCTTTCCAGCCTTATCATTTAAGGTCTAAGGAGGAGAACTCTGTTGCCTTTGTATTTTTTACATTTTAGTTTTTGTGTTTTCGTTTTCCGTTTTAGGTTTTTCGTTTTCCGTCTTTTTACTTTCTACGTTTTCTGTATGCTGCTTTCTCAGTTTTATCAAGTTTCATCTAATATTCAAATTGTTTTTCTTAGTTCTGATATGCGGTTTGCGCCTGAAGAATAGGTTTAAGTATTTCTCAACATATGAAACTATAAGTAGCGCTTAGACACGTATTGTGTCCTTTATATAAATAATATTTATCTCTCACCACATGGAGAACATTTCTTATTGAATTTTCTATCACGGAACAGTAGATAATACACACACACACACACACACACACACACACACACTATATATTTATATATATAATGGACTCCACCGTCGGTTTCGACGTATGAGGCTCCAACAACGTACTCTTTCTTTGTCAGTCAAATATATACATATATACATGTTTGTGTGTGTGTGTGTGTGTGTGTGTGTGTGTGTGGTGTGTGTGTGTGTGTGTGTGTGTGTGTGTGTGTGTGTGTGTGTGTGTGTATGTATGTATGCGTGTGCATTGGATTTGGTAGACGGAAACTGACAGCAGCCCGTAGTATATATGTGTGTACGTGTGTTTGTATGTGTGTGTTTGTGTGTATGTGTATGTGTCTGTGTGTCTGTGTTTGTCCCCCTCCCAAACATAGCTTGACAACCGAACCCGGTCTGTTTACCTGCCCGTAACTTAGCGGTTCGGCAAAAGAGACCGATAGAATACGTACTATTCTTACAAAGAATAAATCCTGTGGATCGATTTGCTCGACTAGAGGCATGGCCACAATCAAATGACTGAAACAAGTGAAAGAATAACAGAATAATAGAATACACGAACATACACGCACGCACACACACACATACACACGCGCGCGCGCACAATATAACAAAAAAAAGATGGTCATCAGAATGGTTTATAAAGCATAACATTAACGGTTATCTTAGATTTCTCATATATAAGCTGTTACGTAAGAAAGGTAGTTTAAATGCGACATAAAGAACACACACTCACACAATCAGACACTCAAACATACACAAATAAGCTTTGATATATTAATCATATTACACATGAAAAAGACTTGAATAGACTGTTTCATCTTAGATCTCTCGCAGTATCTTCACTCAGAAAAGACGCTTTTTTATTTATATACTAGCAGTATCGCCCGGCGTTGCTCGGGTTTGTAAGGGAAATAACTATATAAGCATTTTTAGAGAGTTATAGCCAAAAAATAGCAAAAAAATGCATTAAAAATGGAAAAAAAAATGATGGTAAATTTTTTTTTTTAATCGTTGTTGACTCATCGTTACATTTTTAGAGAGTTACTTCCCTTATATAATAGCGAAAAAATGCATTAAAATGGAAAAAAACGATGGTAAATTTTTTTTAATCGTAGACTCATCGTAGACGCGCGCTAATTACCCAGAAGGGCTCGATATATGAATCACGACTATAAGATACCCGGTTTGGTTAAACTGCACCGCAAAATGTGGGTAGTTAGGAATCTAAATCGTAGGAGACAGAACACAACTTTAGTTTTATATATAAAGATAAATATATATATATATCTTTAAAATTGGTTCCGTCATTTGACTCATTATGGCCATGCAAATCGACCCCAGGACTTCTTTTGTCAGCCTAGTACTTATTCTATCGGATTGTTTGCCGAAACCGCTAGGTTATGGGGATGTAAACACACCACCATCGGTTGTCAAGCAATGTTGGGTGGGGGAACAACACAGACAAACATATATACACACACATACAACATACATACATACATACATACATAATATATATAATATATATATATATTATATATATATATATAATATAGATATATATATATATATATAATATATATACTTACGACACAGTCACTCCTGCGCCTATATTCTGTAGGTTTTTACTCCATTCTAAACGGTTTGCAATGCGTATGAAAGTAGTGGTTTTTCTTATGGTACCCCTCCCGTGAAATCTGGCTTTGTGCACCTCTCGGAGAACAGTTTTTGTGGAAACTGGGTTCTCGAGGTGATTCATTAAGCTCTGCAGTAATTTGGGGGATGTACTTTTGTGATCCTTTCTAACAATTTGCGTAAGAGTTCGACGGTCCCTATCTGAAAGTTTTGGTTTTCTTCTGGAGTTTTGTTTCGACGAGGTGGTTTTTACCACTTTCTCAAAGGCTGTCATTACTTTCGAGACAATACTTCTTGATACACCAATCATTTCGGATGTTTACGTTACGCTAGCGCCTGCCATACGAGCACCAACAATTTGACCTCATTGGAAGTTCGATAGAACTGTCATTTTAATGAATTTTAATTACCTTTTTCTGATGATATCTGAAAAGAAACAGCAATTTTAGCAAAACATATTAAGCAACACGAATAATAATTCAGAAAACATGAAAATAAACAAGCTTTTGAGGGTTTTATAGATATTTCAAAATTATGATGTTATGATGCTAGGTGTTTCCATTATTTTGTCTAACCCCTGTATAAATTCCACATAAGCTTTCGCATGGAACTTGTACGTGCCATGGCATTAAAATGTGCTAAACTCATTCTCTGGCATGTGATATTAGACATGTGTGTGTTTGTGTATGTGTGTGTGTGTGTGTGTGTGTGTGTGTGTGTGTGTACGCATGTGTGTATGTTTGTATGTATGTGTGTATGTATATACATGCATATATGTATGTATGTAAGTGAGTATGTATGCATGTATGTATGCATGTACGTATGTATGTACGCATATAGATGCATATGCATACTTATTTCTTTATTACCCACAAGGGGCTAAACATAGAGGGGACAAACAAAGGCAAGCATAGGTATTAAGTCGATTACATCGTCCCCAGTGCGTAACTGGTACTTAATTTATTGACCCCGAAAGGATGAAAGGCAAAGTCGACCTCGGCGGAATTTGAACTAACAACGTGACAACAGACGAAATACAGCTACGCATTTCGCCCGGCGTGCTAACGTTTCTGCCAGAATAAATTTTGACTAGGCGTAGGAGTGGCTGTGTGGTAAGTAGCTTGCTTACAAACTATACGGTTCCGGGTTCAGTCCCACTGCGTGGCACCTTGGGTAAGTGTCTTCTACTATAGCCCCGGGCCGACCAAAAGCCTTGTGAGTGGATTTGGTAGACGGAAACTGAAAGAAGCCCGTCGTATATATATGTGCGTGGTGTGTGCACATGGTTTGTACGTCGTGTTTGTCCCCCAACATCGCTTGATAACCGATGCTGTGGTGTGTTTACGTCCCTGTAATTTAGCGGTTCGGCAAAAGAGACCGATAGAATAAGTACTAGGCTTACAAAGAATAAGTCCTGCGCTGGATTTGCCACAATCCAATGACTGAAACAAGTAAAAGAGTACTTAGAAGTAGCAAAAGTGTATCTTCTTTTGTACATCATCCTTTAAATCTTAAGAATGTCTTTCAGATTTTTATTGTCCCAGATATCGTGAACATTTGTAGTGCATTTATTAAGGTTTTGCATTTTCTCCCCACAAAACCCAAATTCAACCATACTTTGCTCCAGACTGGTAGGTATGTGCCTTGATATTTCCTATGCATGCATGTATGTATGTATGTATGTATGTATGTATATACGCATTTATGTATGCATGCACGCATGTACGTTTGTGTGTATTTATATATGTATCTATGTATGTATCTGTGTACGTATGTAAGTATGAGTGCATACTTGTACATATATGCATGTGTGTATGTATGTATGCATGCATACATGTATCTATGTATGTATGTGTGTGTGAGTATGTATGTATGCATGCATGTAACTATGTATGTATTCATGTATGTATGCATGTATGTATACATGTATGTATGCATGCATGCGTGTATGCATGCATATATGTATGCATGTATGTATGTATGCATGCATCCATGTATGCATATATGTATGTATGCATGCATGCATGTATGTATGCATGCATGTATGTATGTATGTATGTATGTATGCATGCATGCATGTATGTATGCATGCATGTA
>NW_021833363.1:15000-22500 GCF_006345805.1 Octopus sinensis
CTTGCAGTAACTATACTGAGAAGTAATACTCATCGCCACTTCAAACTGGCTGTTCTGTAGGAACCTCCAGCTGGTTATAGATACAATCTGCACCCGTTATACAGGGTGCAGTAGAAGTAAAGCCCTTTCTAGTTTTTATTTTTTTGTTTTTTTTCCTACTTTCAACAGAATGGAGCATCGCCTCGCTATGTTTAGAATTTTAAATCTTAATTTTGAGGGCAGGTATATAGGACGACGTGGCGCAATTTGAGTAGCCAGACCTAACGATCACCATATTTACGACAACCTTACATTTTCTTGTCGGGTGTATTGAAAAATTTTGTTTACTCCCTCAAAACGAAAAACGATTCTTGAATTAAAACAAACAATATCTGATTAATTATCTGCAATTCACGTGTAAATGTGTCGAAGGGTTTGAAGAAGTGTTTGTTGCTGGTAGTGTTCAGAATTGTACTAAAAACGAAGTGTAGCATTTTGAACATGTTCATTATTATTTTTTTTTATCATAATGACCTACGTTTCTTTGCTGGAGCAATACTTAATAAATTTGTTTGAAACTATTTCTTTTATTTTCATTATTTGAATTCTTTCGCTTCTCTAACTAATGTAATCAATTTTTGTACAATTAAAAATTACTACACGAAACAATTTTTGTACTATAAGAATTACTAAATAAAAATAGGCATTAATTCTGCCGCACTCTGTATATTGCAAGCAAGGGAGTGATCTCCTACCATTTTCAAGCAGACGACTGGACTACTAGACCGTACGGTTTCGTGTTATTTGTGCTAATCCGCAGTGGTGGACACCCATCGGATCTTTTCGGTTTGAACGGCAGTTTTTAAAATAATTTCTAGGTAACAAAACAATTTTAAACTTCATATACTGGTAGAATGTGTTTATAAAACATCTTTTTCTCTTGGCTTTATTGAGAAAATTCTATAGTTTGTAAGATATCTGTTGCTTTTTTTATTCAATTTCTGCAATTTCAACCAATCAATGACGTGTATTGAGGTAAAAAAAACATTCTGTGCCGTATGAATATGTCCCTCGTTTAAGAAACAAATTGGGTTTATTTACATTTGTGAAGAAAAAAAGATACCCTTCCCCCACCCCTAACCCTAACCCTAAAACAGATTGAAATGCAATAGATCGATACTAGGGTCATAATTATGGGTGACAATTTAATATGACACCGCAAGAAAAAACTGCCGTTCAAACCGAAAAGATTCCATCCATCCGCTAGAGATAGCAGTAATCCGTTCCAGCTCGCAATAGATAGAAAAAATGAGTGACAATCAGTCACTGCTCTTTTATCATTTACTTATTTCAATCATTAGACTGTGGCCATGCTGGAGCATTGCCTTGAGGGGTTTTAGTCGAGCAAATCGACCCCAGTACTCACCTTTTTCTATGTCGAATATTTATTCTCATGGCTACATGTTCGAGCGAGAATTAGTCTCTTATAAAGGTAAAAAGTGTCTCGTGTGACAGGCTGTGTGTATGCGCCAATGAAAAGACCCAAAATGGCTGAAATGCAATTGGCGCTCTCGATGGCAACAGCTGGGACATATTTTCCTTTCTCTCTCTCTCTCTCTCTCTCTCTCTCTCTCTCTCTCTCTATCTATCTATCTATCTATCTATCTATCTATCTATCTCTCCATCGCTGATATTTATTGTTTTTTTTAACAGCAAGTCCACAAAGAGATGTTATCCAAGGAAAATACTGTGCCCATAAGTCCATAACAGGTGTTATCTCAGGGAAAATAATGTGTGTATACATTAAGTAGGATACATAGATGGCTATTTTAATCAAATACTGCTTCAATAAATGTGTGTGTGTATGTATGTGTATGTGCGTACGTGTGTGTGTGCCCTCTAAGCACCGAATGACTTTCTCGTTCTCGTGCATCGTGTATAAAATCGTGATACAAATAGATGTACACGTACTAATCATGATAATGGCCTCCCAATAAGGCGGTGAGCTGGAAGAAACGTTAGTGTGTAGTAAAGAAATAAGTATTTCGTCTGACGTTACGTTCTGAGTTCAAATTTCGCCGAGGTCGACTTTGCCTTTCATCCTTTCGGGGTCGATAAATTAAGTACCAGTTACGCACTGGGGTCAAGGTAATCGACTTAATCCGTTTGTCTGTCCTTGTTTGTCCCCTCTGTGTTTATCCCCTTGTGGGTAGTAAAGAAATAGGTATTACGCTTTCCGCTCTAAGGTCAAATTTTGCTGAAGGTGACTTTGTCTTTCATTCCTTTCCAGGTCGATAAGTGCCAGTCGACGTAATCAACATACCACATCCACGAAATAATTCTTTTTATTATAGGCAAAAGGCCCGAAATTTGGTGGGGACGGGACTAGTCCATTACATCGACCCCAGTGCGTAACCGGTACTTAATTTATCGTCTCCGAAAGGATGAAAGGCAAAGTCGACCTCGACGGAATTTGAACTCAGAACGTAGCGATGTAACGATGGGCGAAATACTTATTTCTTTACTACCCACAAGGGGTTAAACACAGACAGGACAAACAGGACAGACAAACGGATTAAGTCGGTTATATCGACCCCAGTGCATAATTGGTACTTAATTTATCGACCCCGAAAGGATGAAAGGCAAAGTCGACCTCGGCGGAATTTGAATTCAGAACGTATAAGGGCAGACGAAATACGGCTACGCATTTCGCCCAGCGCGCTAATGTTTCTGCCAGCTCGCCGCCTTATTACCACGCCCACTAAAGCTGACCTTCTCGGCAGGATTAGAATTCAGAACGTAAAAAGCCAAAATGAAAATTTTGACAATTCTGCTCTAACGGTTCTGCCAGTCCACCGTTATCTGTAACTTATCTATCAAATAGGGAGTTACTGTATCGATCTCTGAAGAATTAATGGCACAATCGACCGGCATGGTATCTGAACTCAGAACATATATATAAATATATATAATAATAAAAAGAGAGAGAGAGAGGTTATCTCTGAGTGAGATATAAACAGTAGCGGTACGGAATCGTAACATATGTTTGCCAACTAAGTGTGGCGTCCTATACAGGACAGTGCTACTGTGATTTATAGCCTCAGATGATTTATCTCCTCCAGCTGTGTCCGATTAGTATTTGCGAGGGAAGGTCATCGCTCTTATCTCTAGCCTTACGTGATACACACGGACTCGGGTTTCTGAGTGGCTACCCGTCCTCAGCGTGTGTTAATCACTAGCTAGTGATGAAAGTACATCCCACTCGTAAATTGCTATATACTTTTCTAGCGACTCACAGTCGCTGATCTCGTAAAAGAGAGAGATATGTTATATTAAATCTCTGAGCGAGATATAAACAGTAGCGGTACGGAATCAGAACATATATTTGCCAACTAAGTGTGGCGTCCTATACAGGACAGTGTTACTGTTGTTTATAGCCCCAGAAAGATATTTCTTCCGGCTGGCTAACGATGTATAATAATATTTTCTAACTTGGATGCACAGTTCTAAATTTTCCGTGGTGGAGTACGATCGATTATATATATATATTGGCTTCAAATTTTGGAACCAGGCTAGCGATTTCGGAGTGGAGTAAGTTGATTACGTCGACCCTAGTATTCAACTGGTACTTATTTTATCGACTCCGAAAAGGTGAAAAGCAAATCCGACCTCTGCAGGGTTTGAACTCAGAAAGTAAAGTGGAAGATATGGCCTTAATAATTTTTCCTGGCGTTGCTAATGACTGGGTTCAAATTTTGATACAAGTCCTACAATTTCGGGGAAAGGGCTAGTCGAATAAATCGACCCCAGTGTTTCAGAGGTGCGTATTTTATCGACTCCGATAGGGATGAAAAACAAAGCCATCCTCTATTGAATTTGAACTCAAAACGTAAGAACGCACGAAATGACGCTTAGCATTTTGCTCAGCATGCTAATGATTACAATCAAAAACACATTCTTTTCTACACTAGACACAAGGCCCGAAATTGGGGGCCAGTCGATTATCTAATCAACTGGCCCCAGTACGCAAGGGGTACTTAATTTATCGACGCAGGAGTGGTTGTGTGGTAAGGCGCAGGAGTGGCGGTGTGGTAAGTAACTTGCTTACCAGCCACATGGTTCCGGGTTCAGTCCCACTGCATGGCACCTTGGGCAAGTGTCCTCTACTATAGCCTCGGATCGACCAAAGACTTGTGAGTGGATTTGGTAGACGGAAACTGAAAGAAGCCCGTCGTATATATGTATATGTATATATATGTGTGTGTACGTGAGTTTCTGTGTCCGTGTTTGTCCCCCAACATCGCTTGAGAACCGATGCTGGTGTGTTTACGTCCCCGTAACTTAGCGGTTCGACAAAAGAGACCATAGAATAAGTACTAGGCTTACAAAGAATAAGTCCTGGGGGCGATTTGCTCGACTAAAGGCGGTGCTCCAGCATGGCCGCAGTCAAGTGACTGAAACAAGTAAAAGAAACAAAGACCCCGAAAGGATGAAAGGCAAAGTCGACCTCGGCGGAATCTGAACTCAGATCGTAAAGACAGGCGAAATACCTATTTCTTTACTACCCACAAGGGGCTAAACACAGAGAGGACAAACAAGGAGAGACAAACGGATTAAGTCGATTATATCGACCCCAGTGCGTAACTGGTACTTATTTAATCGATCCCGAAAGGATGAAAGGCAAAGTTAATAATAATAATCGTTCCTTTATTTGCCAGAAAACATGCAGATAAAATAGCTTAGAACGAACACTTGCAAAACTGAATGTGTCGGGGCAGATGATGTTATTGTGTGTGTGTGTGCACGCGTGTGTGTGTGTGTGTGTATGTGTGTGTGTGTGTGTGTGTGTGTTTGTGTGTGTGTGTGTGTGTGAAGAAACACACGAAACTGTCTGAGCGAATGAATCTAGGAATGAGTAAATATTTGACAGTATGAATGAGTAAACGAAAGAACGAACGACAAAGCAGGTAAGGACATCGCGGTCATTTACAGCATCCGTCTCCATCACAAGTGATCTTGACCTGGTCTTGCCACTGGACTGAAGACGGTCACGGACCTGAGAGTGAGGTTGATGTTGCGCAACTTGACTTTACAAGTCATCATCGGCCGTCCTTAAGGATGGCTTGATGGTCTTCGCTGTTCCCACAGACGAATATTATGCTATTCTTCCGTGGGCGTTATTGTGCGTGGGTGCGTGTTTGTACCTATGTTGTATGTGTGAATGTGTGTTTGTTTGTTTGTGTGTGTGCGTGTGGGAGGATGGGAATGGGTATGTGTGTTTATGTGTGTGCGTGTGTTCGTCTGTGTGCGTGCGTGTATGTGTGTGTGTGTGTGTGTGTGTGTTAAGATTAGGTGATCTTCGTCGCTTCGACAGATGAACAGGATGTTATTCTGAGGGGGCGTTATTACGTGTGTGTGTGTGTATATGTGTGTGAATGTGTATATGTGTGTTGTGTTGTGTGTGTGTGTGTGTGTGTGTGTGTGTGTGAATAAATGAGTGTGAGTCTAGGTGTGTATATATGAAGAACGAATGAATTTGGGAATGAGTAACTGTTTGACGGTTTGAATGAGAGTAGACGAACAAACGAATGAAAGAATATGTATTCATGTGTGTCTATGTGTGCATGTGTATATGTGTAAATGCGTATATGCGTGTGTGCGTTTGTAAATGTATGTATGTGTGTGAGCGCATGTATGTATGTGTGTGAGCGCATGTGTGTAAGTTTGTGCATGTGTGCATATGAGAGCATATGTGTGTGTATATGTGTGTGTGTGTATGTGTGTGTGCATGTGTGTGTGTATGTATGTGTGTGATGTGTGTGGTGTGTGTGTTTGCTTGTTTGTGTGTGTGAGACTGAACTTGGGCGCATGTGTGTAAGTTTGTGCATGTATGTGAGTGCATGTGTGCATGTGAGAGCATATGTGTGTGTATATGTGTGTGTATATGTGTGTGTATATGTGTGTGTGCATGTGTGTGTGTATGTATGTGTGTGATGTGTGTGGTGTTTGTGTTTGTTTGTGTTTGTGAGACCGAACTTGGGCGCATGTGTGTAAGTTTGTGCATGTATGTGAGTGCATGTGTGCATGTGAGAGCATATGTGTGTGTGTATATGTGTGTGTATATGTGGTGTGCATGTGTGTGTGTATGTATGTGTGGGATGTGTGTGGTGTGTGTGTTGTTTGTTTGTGTGTGTGCGTGTGGGAGGATGGGAATGGGTATGTGTGTTTATGTGTGTGCGTGTGTTCGTCTGTGTGCGTGCGTGTATGTGTGTGTGTGTTGTGGTGTGTGTGTTAAGATTAGGTGATCTTCGTCGCTTCGACAGATGAACAGGATGTTATTCTGAGGGGGCGTTATTACGTGTGTGTGTGTGTATATGTGTGTGTGAATGTGTATATGTGTGTGTGTGGTGTGTGGTGTGTGTGTGTGTGTGTGTGTGTGAATAAATGAGTGTGAGTCTAGGTGTGTATATATGAAGAGAACGAATGAATTTGGAATGAGTAATGTTTGACGGTTTGAATGAGAGTAGACGAACAAACGAATGAAAGAATATGTATTCATGTGTGTCTAGTGTGCATGTGTATATGTGTAAATGCGTATATGCGTGTGTGCGTTTGTAAATGTATGTATGTGTGTGAGCGCATGTATGTATGTTGTGAGCGCATGTGTGTAAGTTTGTGCATGTGTGCATATGAGAGCATATGTGTGTGTATACTTGTGTGTGTGTATGTGTGTGTGCATGTGTGTGTGTATGTATGTGTATGTGTGTGAGTGTGTGTGTGTGTGTTTGCTTGTTTGTGTGTGTGAGACTGAACTGGGCGAATGTGTGTAAGTTTGTGCATGTATTGAGTGCATGTGTGCATGTGAGCATATGTGTGTGTATATGTTGTGTTATGTGTGTGTATATGTGTGTGTGCATGTGTGGGTGTATGTATGTGTGTGATTGTGTGTGGGTTTGTGTTGTTGTGTTGTGAGACCGAAATGGGCGCATGTGTGTAAGTTGGCAGGTATGTGAGTGGCATGTGTGCGTGAGAGCATCTGTGTGTGTATATGTGATGTGTATATGTGTGTGGCATGTGTGTGTATGTATTGTGTGATGTGTGTGGTGTGTGTGTTTGTTTGGTTGTGTGTGTGAGACTGAACGTGGGCGCATGTGTGTAAGTTTGTGCATGTGTGCATGTGAGAGCATATGTGTGTGTGTGTATATGTGTGAGTGCATCTGTGAGAGTGTATGTGTAAATGCGTACATGTGTGAGAGCGTATGTGTGTATGTGTGTGTGTGGTGTGTGTATTTGTGTGTGTGTGTGTGTGTGTGTGTGTGTGTGTGTAAGACTGATCTGTTGTGTTAGGAAAGGAAAGAGTGAATGTGTGAGAGGAGAGTATGCAAAAGGAAAAAAAAAGAAATAGTGAATGAATAAGTGCGCGTCCGCGTGGATGAAATGCATGAATGAAAAAAACAAACAGGTTCGTAATTCTCACTTATCGATCTTTGGTATTTCCTTCTATATTTCTTTACAATTAGT
>NW_021833363.1:30000-35669 GCF_006345805.1 Octopus sinensis
GTGATCAGTTTTTAGATATAACTTTTTTTCGTTATTTTTTTTAATCATCTGATATATATATCTTGCTTATAAATTCTTTGAGGTGTTGTTTGTGATCGATGCGAGTGCTACACTATTTGTTTAATGTAGAAGATATTCCTTCAGTACTGTCCAAATGATGTCAGTACTATGTTTGCAAATCACCCCAGTTTTGGCCCCAACAAAAAGTGAGCTCACATTACAACAAAACGTCTACACAATGTTTTTAAATCTCAACCGGTCTTGGTTTATTGAACATTATTCCGAAAGAAATCAAAGAAGAAAAATATTCTATAACATTCGGACGGTGCCTGGACAAATTCCTCTGACATCAGACAAATCGCTGACACTTGGGTATATCTACGCTAACAACAGCTCCCTTTTCGAGTGCTAAAACAGGACACAGATTGAGCTATTATGACCCGGGGTAATAATACCAGGGCTAATAATAACGAAAATTTATCAATCTTAAAACAACACATTTATTTGGGATCTTCTTACTTGTTTCATTTATTTGACTGCGGCCGTGCTGGAGCACCGCCTTAAAGGGTTTTCAGTCGGAGAAATCGATCTCAGTACTTATTCTTTGTAAGCCCAGTACTTATTCTATTGGACTCCCTTTACCCAACCGCTAATTTACAGGGATGTAAACACACCAACATTGTTTGTCACGCGGTGGTCGGAAGACAAACAGACACAAAAATACACACACATAAATATATACATATATACAAACATAAATACACACACATAAATATATACATATATACACACATAAATACACACACACACACACACACACACATACGACGTACTTCTTTCAGTTTCCGCCTACCAAATCCACTCACAAGGCTTTTGTCGGCCCGAGGTCATAGTAGAATACAATTGCCCAAAGTGCCACGCAGTGGGACTGAACCCGGAACCATGTGGTTGAGAAGCAAGCTTCTTACCACACAGCCACACCTACACCTATATCCAAGTATTATGTTGGTATTCTCAAAACTTCTATACAATGGGTATAACGCACAGGAAAAATTTATCGGGAACGTGTTAGCAGTTGTAGTATTTGTGTATGGAATTTATTGAAACAGGTTAGTATTGACAGATAAAACAATAAAATTCGATTCAAAATTAGAATAACATAACCGGGAAATGTAACCCAGTTTAAACTTTGAAAAAAATATTACTGTATCTAATTTGAATATTTAGGATTGAATATATCAATAGTTAATTTGCATGTTTAATTAAATATCGAACTTGCTCTAAAAGATATAACCTAGCACTGGTAGCCAGCGTACCAAATGTTATCATTAGCTGGACTTTTGGTTATCTTCGCGTTTGAGGATGAAAATTTGACTGAAAACGGCATTTGCAATCAATTAAAAATTTAATTTCAAAAACTCACAAAAAAAATAAAACAAAAAACACACACTTTTTTAAAACCAAATTGCCTTTTTATGGCAGGTTTTACTTTATTTTTCAAGAAAAAGAAACTAAAAATTGTGGTAATTCTAAACTGTAAAGTCCAAAATGCATAATTTTTGGAGGAAATTATGTCTGTTGTCAAGGTTTTAAAAATTCAGCCAGTTTTGCATATGTTCTTCATATTTGAATTTTTGGTGTCTTGTATCTGCTATGCATGTGTGTGTGTGTGTGCGCGCGCGTGTTGTGTGTGTGTGTGTGTGTGTGTGTGTGTGTGTGTGTGTGTGTGTGTGTGTGCGTGTGTGTCAATATCTCCTTGCCTGCTGGAGTCAAAGTAGAACTGCTGTGCTGATGAGTGATGACACATACTGAGGTAGAAACACAGGTCCACAACTGTTCCCTTGACTTTAGAAAGGACGATAGAATAAGTATAAATCTAAAAAAAAAGTACTGGGATCGATTTATTCGATTAAAAGTTCTTCAAGAGAATGCTCTTGCATGGCAGCAGTCTAATGACAGAAACAAGTAAAAGATAAAAGATAAAAAGATATAATATATAAATAATATAATATATATATCTCTATCTATAAATATATATATATATATATATATATTATATATATATATGTGTGGTGTGTGTGTGGTGTGTGTGTGTGTGTGTGTGTGTGTGTGTGTGTGGGAGTGTGTGAGTGTGTGTGTGTATAAATATATATAGAAATACATTATATATATGTAAATATAATATGTGACAATTATTCGGTAGCCATGATAAAACTCCAAGTTTTACCGAATAATTGTCACATATTACAGATAAATTCCTCTATTTACATAATATCGAAGTCTCTTTCATTCTTTTGTTGTCTTACCATTTTTATCAATATATATATATATATATATATATATAAAGGGCAAAATTATAATAAAAGGTAAAATCAATAATAATTTTACCAGGTGGTCAGTGCTGAAATAAAAACCTCAGAGGTAAATTTTACAAAATATTTTATGATGATATTGGGTTGTCCGGAAAGTTCGTGTCGATTTTTAAAGGAAAGAAAAAGGTCAATAAATACTTGTCATTACATTTTTAATAAGCCAAATATGAACCATTTTGTTGCACAATGCTTCTTCATCTTTCCTTTAACTTGAAAATACCCTCTTCCCAAAACTGAGGTGGTTTCATGGCAAAGAATTCATCAAGGTATCTTTTTACGTCATCCAAGGAATTGAAATTTTTACCATTAAGACTATACTGCAGAGACCTGAATAAGTGGAAATCCGAAGGAGCAATATCTGGTGAATATGGAAGGTGGGGTAACACATCCCAGCCGAGCTGCAGCAATTTTTGTGTGGTTCCCAAAGCAACAAGTACCGAATATGAACTTTCTTATCTTCCATTTTAAAGGGTTACAAAATTAACACAGGTTATAGAAACATAAATCTTCTTCCATGAAAAGATAGCTTAAACTGTGCTCTAAATGGAGGTGTAGTCAAATCCTATATTATGGACTCAACTACGTGCTAAAATAAGTCGAAAGGTAAGCTACTATAAATCGGTACGTACTTTCCGGACAACCCAATACATACAACATACATACATATATACATACATACGTATATGTGAACGAAGATACACATATACGTATGTATGTAAGTATGTATGTATTTTGTGTGTATGTGTGTATGCGTGTGTGTGTGTGTGTGCATGTATTTGTCTTTTATTTATCCCCCCACACAGCTTGGGAACCGGTGTTTGTTTTCTTACGTCTCCGAATCCTAACGGTTCGGCAAGACCATCAGGAACCATTAGAAGCATGTATGTAACGATGTATGAATTAGAAAACAGAGAAGAATAAAAACTGGAAGAAGATTGAACAAAGCAGAATGGATAGCAGAGATGTTATGGATGGATGGTTTCGGTATATGGTAATATCATCAGATGCGTTGACGGCTGTCATTGTTGCATTGGAAACGGTAGAATTGGAAATTGAAGAAAGGGGAAAGAGGGGACCGTGGGAGTGTGGTTAAATGCAGGTGGGTAGTTTCAGGTTACCTCACTGTTCTCAGCCAACATTGAAGTAAATATATTGAGTTGATTTACGAGTATTGTCCTACAGCCGTGACTGTGGTGGTGGGTAATAGTAGTTTTTCTTAAGAAAATCATAATTGATGGTGGTGGTTACATGGAAGGTCAGTTGTGGTATTGTGGTGGTACGGTTAGGTGGATATTGGTATGGTGGTGTCCAATTTGGTGGTGGTAAGTAAGTGTGTGCGCGATAGACAGGCGGTGTAGTTGGTGCAAGTAAGGTTGTTGGTAGTGGTGGTGACATGGTGGTGATAGCTACGGTGGTAGTTGTGGTGATAGTTGTGCTGGTAGTAGTGGTGGTAGTTGTGATGGTAGTTGTGGTGGTAGTGATGGTTGTAGTTGTAGTGGTAGTAGTTGTAGCCACAGTGCGAAACTGGTACTTATTTAATCGACCCCGAAAGGATGAAAGGCAAAGTTGACCTCGGCGGAAATTGAACTCAGAATGTAGCGGTAGACGAAATACTGCTAAACATTTCGCCCGGCGTGCTAACGATTCTGCCAGCTCGCCGCCTTAAAACAAGTAAAAGAATAAAAGAATATGTGTGTGTGTGTGTGTGTGTTGCGCGCGCGCTATATTGCAAGGATATAGATACCCTTTAAAAGGGTTGTTAGGACCCCAGATTCCCTGGTTTCATCTCACATATCGATGAAATACTTATGAGTCACGTTGTAATACTGGTGTTTATTATTTAATAATTGGCACAAATACTAAAAATATTACGGAGTCCAAGTTATATTTTAATAGATGTTTGTTTCTCTTCGATATATATATATAATTGACTTAATCCGTTTGTCTGTCTTTGTTTGTCCTCTCTGTGTTTAGCCCCTTGTGGATAGTAAAGAAATAGGTATTTCGTTTGTTTTTACGTTCTGAGTTCAAATTTCGCCGAGGTCGACTTTGCCTTTCATCCTTTCGGGGTCGATAAATTAAGTACCAGTTGCGTACTGTGGTCGATCTAATCGACTGGCTCCCTCCTCCAAAATTTCAGGCCTTCTACCTAGAGTAGAAAAGATATATATGGGTATATTTTCGCCCCGAAGAAATATTTAGCTCGCAATTTACAAAATGCAATTTTAATGAGTCGGATATTGAAAAAATTGTAGGCAAACGTAAATTGACAATATGTTAATAAATTGATGTTATCAGTTAAAACTCACTATTTTCTTCTTTGACATATACTAGATATATATATATATATATATTATATATATATATAGATATATATATATATATATATATATATATATATATATAGATATATATATATTTAACCAAACATGAACAAGAGAAAATACAACAACGCGAGGACGTGGAACAAGTATAGTTATTTGACGCTCAGGGAAGGAAAGAAAGAAGGAGAATTTAACGTTTCGAGCGGAGCTTTTCGTCAGAGGCATAGGAAAAGAAAAGGTCCAAGGAAGACGGATAAAGAAAATCGCCGACGATACACACGCCAATATATATATATATATACACACACACACACACACACACACACACACACAAACACTCACGCACAAACACACACGCCCACATTCATATATATACGTGAGTGTGTGTGTGGTGTGTGTGTGTGTGTGTGTGTCTGTGTGTGTGTGTTTATTAAAGTATGACAATACGTAGTCTTATATATTATATAATATTCTCTCTATACTATTAACCCGTATACCACCCTCCAGGCATCCATCCCATCCATCCGTTCACTCGAATCTTTATACCCGATGTGGCTGAGTGTGTGTATACACGTGCTCGTCACCAAATACCTACCACCAAATACCTACATTCACGTGCCTACCACCCGCCCAGCCCCTTCCTCCGTTCCCACCACTCCGCCGCCTGTCAAGCGAGGCAAACGCCAGGTCAGCCATGACTTCAACGCAAATGGTGCGTGACAAGACACCATAGCCGTATAAGTAAGTCTTGCTCGTTTCTTTTCACCTTCTCTCCATCCATCCCCCTGCTTCTCTCTCTCTCTCTCTCTGGCTCTCACCCTCTCTTTTTATCTATCTGTTCGTCTACTTCTCTCTCTTCTCTCCTATCTATCTATCTATCTATCTATCTATCTATCTATCATCTATCTATCTATCATTTGTCTATCTATCTATCTATCTATCTATCTATCTATCTATCTATCTATCATCTATC
>NW_021833364.1:0-2500 GCF_006345805.1 Octopus sinensis
TCGGAAGAAATGGAAGCAAATTTGAAAGAGAAGAAAAAAAAAGTAATATAATAATATATAATAATAATAATAATAATAATTAATAATAATAATAATCATAATTCAAGAACAGAGGAAGAAGAAAAAAAGAGCCGACAGAAAGAAATGGAATTAGGTGAACAAATCAAGCAACAAATAAATGATGTTGGAAGTAAAGAACGCTGGTTATTGCTGACGAGTAGAGACCTGGAACGACAGACTAAAGCTCTAATTACAGCCGCTCATGCACAAGCTAATACGACGAATCTAATAAAGGCAAAGATTAACAAACCCAGACAGCAAATATAGAATCTGTTGTAAAAGAGACGAAAGTATTAATGATCGCTTCAGAGAATGCAGTAAGCTAACACAAAAAGAGTATAAGTATAAGAGTAGGCATGACTGTTTACCTAAAAGAGAGCATCGGGATATTAGCCAAGTGTGTGTCAGAAAATAAGTTATCAGACTTTACTCTCTCTGTTACTCTTTTACTTGTTTCAGTCATTTGACTGCGGCCCTGATGGAGCACCACATTTAGTCGAGCAAATCGATCCCAGGACTTATTCTTTATAAGCCTAGTACTTACTCTCTCGGTCTCTTTTTGCCGAACCGCTAAGTTACGGGACGTAAACACACCACCATCAGTTGTCAAGCGATGTTGGAGGACACACACAAACATATACGCACACATACATATACACATATATACGACGGGCTTCTTTCAGTTTCCGTCTACCAAATCCACTCACAAGGATTTGGTCGGCCCGAGGCTATAGTAGAAGACACTTGACCAAGCTGCCACGCAGTGGGACTGAACCCGGAACCATGTGGCTGGTAAACAAGCTACTTACCGCACAGCCACTCCTGCGCCTTTACTTATCATACTTCTGCATTAAAACTGTCCATACTACTAAAGCAAGAAGGTCAGTTTCGATCATAGAGAACAAAATAAACTAACAGTGTAAGATCATATAGTTTTGCAATACCATATGATAACCGAGGGAAAATCAAATAAATTGAAAGATTTGAGGATTATCAGGGCCTAGCTAAAGAGTTGAGAGTGTGATGGAAAGCCAAGACTGCATTTATTCCTGCGGTAATTGATGTACTTAACACAGCATTTAAATGCAAAAGGAGACTGGAAGAAACTGGAATTGAGACTTGTATTATCCACCTGCAGATATACGACATCCTGCTAATTAAATTAGCATTTAATAGCTTTGTAATAATAATAATAATAATAAAAATAATAATAATAATAATAATAATAATAATAATGATGATAATAACAACAACAACAACAATAATAATAATAATAATAATAAAAATAATAATAATAATAATAATAATAATAATAATAATAATAACAATAATAATAATAATAATAATAATAATAATAATATTGTGATGCATGTGCTAGTGTATCCTTATCAGACGGGTAGTCATGATGGATGTACTGGGCTCGTATATTAGTAATAATAATAACAATAATAATAATAATAATAATAATAATAATAATAATAATAATAATAATAATAATAATAATGATGATGATGATGATGATAATAATAAAAAATAATAATATAATAATAATAATAATAATATAATGATGATGATGATGATGATGATAATAATAAATAAGAATAATAATAATAATAATAATAATAATAATAATAATAATATAATAATAATAATAATATAATAATAATAAAATAATAATAATAATGATGGCAATGAAAAAAGCGCACGAGCAATTGGCTGATAGGGGAGGAGAAAAAAAACCTCTGCACGGCAAAAATATGTGACCCGCAGCAAACAAGCTGATGTGACCAGAAGCAAACCCATCAGTGGCTGCGGAGCTCAGGGCTAAAAGCAGAGAGTGAAGGTTTCATCCTGGCTGCTCAAGACCAAAGCCTATTAACCCGGAACTACCAGGCCAATGTGATGAAATTATACTCACTGGTGCTAAGACTTTACATCCAGAGATTAGGTGGTCCACTTTTCAATCATGTCGTTGCAGAATCGGCATTTGGGTCTGCTCCATTAGCAGACCCAAAATGACGATTCTGCAACGACATGATTGAAACAGTGGACCACCTAATCTCTGGATTGTAAAGTCTAGCACCAGTGGAGTATAAATTAAGACATGACAGATGGCCAATATCTCCAACTGGCTAATAAGTCGGCATTACAATATCAGAACTGCCGACAAGTGGTATAATCACCACCCTGGAGGGCTGTAACTGAAGGAGAAAAGTAACCATTATGTGGGACTTCCAGTACATACAGACCGAACCATCAAGGCCAATAAACCAGATATTGTTGTGAAAGACCAAAACAATAAAGTTTGCTTATTGATCGACATGAGCATCCCCTGTGATCATAATATCTCAGCGAAAGAGTTTGACAGCTCAGAAAATATAAAGACCTACTCATTGAAATTGAGAAAATGTGGCATCTCAAGGCGGTTTACAATACCAGT
>NW_021833364.1:5000-20000 GCF_006345805.1 Octopus sinensis
TATAAAACTACGTAATAGACGCCCAACTCATACGCACGCATACGCGCACATACACACACTCATTTATGCACGTATATAATATAGTAGAAAGTGGGGTTGGGATAAAGTTGTACCATGACCCGCGGAATAATAAAGGCTTCCCTTAACAACCCCCCCTCCCATATATATATATATATATATATATATATATATATATATACATACATACATATATATATACATATATATATATATATATATATATATATACATAATATATATATTATATATATATATATATTATATATATATATATATATATATATCCGGGTGCATTGTATATGTATGTGTATATACAATATACAATCATATTCATTAGCATGTTTATTTTCATATAGATATATATATAATTATATAAATATATGCATAAATATACATAAAATGTATATGCATATATATATACATTTATATATAACATACATAAATACATGCATGCATACATATGTATAGATGTATATATATATTATATGTGTGTGTATATATATATATTATGTGTGTATATATATATATATGATATATATATATATATATATATATATGATATATATATATATATAATATATATATATATATATATATATATATATACATAAGTATATATACACATTATGACTACATCCCCTTATGATATTATAAGTGTAATACAGAGTACAGAAGTCGATATGATTAAGCCCTGGATGTTATGACCCAATACGTGCATGCATGTAGCACATTAAAATACATAGAACGAAGCACGGAAAATAATGTGTAGTAAAATCCTGTTTTTTAAGCTAGTAAACCTCTAGTTCTGTACGGACCAAATTATGCATAAACCGTTAAGTGTAGCAGATTCCATCCGTGTTCTGCGTAATATTTAATCAACTCGAGCCATTAGAAGCTGCAAAAATAACGACCTTACAAGGATTAATGCAAACTTACAGTTGGGGTTATTCCATGTAAAGCTTTGATTTTACTATAAGCGTATGACTTTTATCGCTGCTGATGAGATTGAATTAGCAATCGAAACAGCGTCATGCCTTTGAGAAGCTGATATGTATGAACATATTTCTATTCGCCTTTTCCAATGTATTTTGCGCGTATATTTCTATTTCTGCATGTACATTATTTATGTATATATGTATTTGTTTTCTTTTATCCTTTACCTGTTCCAGTCATTAGACTACGGCCATGGTGGGGTACCACCTTGCAAAATTTTGACCGAAAAAATCGGCCCCAGTACATCTTTTTTAACCCGGATCATATCTTATTGCTCTCTTTTGCCTAACCATTAGGTCACTGGGCGGTAAATACACAATATCATATACACACACACCGACACGACACACACGCATATATATATATATTTATATATATATATATATGTGTGTTTGTATATATATATATATATGTGTGTGTGTGTGTGTGTATGTATGTATGTGTATATAGTAGTTTGTAGTCTTCGAATTCCCTTTCTCCTTTCTGGTTTTGAGAAGCTTAATTTTTCAAGACTGATAATGAGGCAGTGTGTTACATATCTCAGAGCCCCAATAATTACAGGTACAAATCTGAACTTGTAACCTGGATAGAGTAACTGCAGATTTCTCACTAGTTCAGCACAGGTGTTCTCTTTTTCACTAATCTTCAGCTTTATGTTAACATCCACTGGACAGCTAATTTCCATAACTGTGCACAGTTTCTCTCTTCTATCCCAAATCATTATATCAGGTCTGTTGTGCTTACATTTTATTAAGGTCTTCATTAGTACATTCCTCCAGGACTTCTTTTTATTATAAGTGATTATGGTTTCCACCATATTGTGGGTTCTTATTTATTTGTCGTCGAGATTATCCTTCCGACGGATTCCATTATAGAGTGTCCTAGCTACAATATCATGGCTCTTCAGCAGATAATATCGAGATGATATTGTGGGACAACTGCTTATGATGTGTAACATCTTCGCTGTTAACTCCACATAGTCTACGTCGGTTGTCACATTTTGCTGCTTTTTCTGCATCTCTGACCCTTTTGTGGTTAGTATTTCCTGTTCCTGGATTGCAAAGGCATACCCTTCAAAGTGGCAGGTAGTTATCCGGTTATTCGTATATGATAAGCTGCTTTGATGATGATTTGCAAATGTTTGTGTTCACATAAGCTTATTCCCTTCATCAAATAGACATTACCTGTACAGGTTCACCGTGTGCCACATGTCAGATGACGAAATTATCGCAGAGCAACGGGAAATGAAGTGCTTTGCTCAAGAACACAACACAACTCCCGATCTGGGAATTGAACCCACGAAATCTTGAGCCCAACCCTAAACACCAAACCACGCGCTAATATACATGTATATATATATTATATATATATATATATATATTATATATATATATTATATATATATATATAATGTATATATTTGATCGTTGATGATCTGTTTCTAGCATACGGCCGACTTCCTAGCAGTCAAGCCCTGCCAATATACATATATTAGAATTTTCTCTCTGACTTCTCAGATTTTTGTATGCTAGACTACTGGTTTTTAAATTGATATTAAAATTAATATTAATTTATCTCCCTCATTATTTAAATATTGAAATGAATACGTTCTCTAGTAGTAAGCACTAACCGCAGTGAATTATTTACTGCAGCCCTTTCTTTTGACGTCCTCTACCCATATATGCATGTATATATACATGTATATGTAGGCATGTACATGTATGTGTATACATCTATTACACACACACACATATATATATATATATATATATATATATATATATAGGCGCAGGTGTGACTGTGTGGTGGGAACCTTGCTTCCTAACCACATGGTTCCAGGTTCAGTCCCATTGTGTAGCACCTTGGGCGAGTGTCTTCTACTATAGCCTCGGGCCGACCAAAGCCTTGTGAGTGGATTTGGTAGACGGAAACTGAAAGAAGCGTGTCATATTTGTGTGTATGTGTGTGCGCGCGCGCGTTTGTTTGTGTTTGTCACTCCCACCATCACTTGATAACCGATCTTGGTGTGTTCACGTCCCCGTAACTTACTTAGCAGTTCGACAAAAGAAACCGATAAAATAAGTACTAGGCTTACGAAAAATAAGTCCTGGGGTCAATTTGTTCAACTAAAGGTGGTGCTCCAGCATCGCCGCAGTCAAATGACTGAAACAAAAAATATATATATCATATATATATATCTATTACATATATATTATATATATATATGTAATTTATATATATATATAATTGATATATAATATAGATGTAGATGTAGGCATATATATATAAGCAATGACAACAGATGGCTTGTGGCTCACTACAGCTGTTTCGGACGTTTTACATCAGGCAGGAAAACCGTTTTCATCAAGTGAGTACGGGTAAGAATTGACAGTTAGAACACCTCAAGAACAAATACATAGTGCGTCGCAGATGTGTAGTTGTTCTTGACTCAAATTCGATCAGAGATGACTCGCTGAAAAAAGTCGTTGTGTATTTAGTCAGTCACTTAACTTGAGAACAAATCCGTGTTTACCTTAGCGAGTACGTGTTTGTCGTTCTACATTGTTTGTACACAGTGACGCTATCACCGACCCTACATTAGTGCTTGAATCCTGTAATTTTTTTTATATATTTCTATCTATCTATCTATCTATCTATCTATCTATCTATCTATCTATCTTTTTTCTTTTTATTTTTTATTTTATTTATTTATTTATTTATTTATTTATTTTTTTGTTCTTTTCTTCCCTTTTACGATCCCTCTTGATCGAAAACCTACGCCATCCCTTTTTCTCTTTTGTTTTTTGTTTTTTTCATCCCCCCAAAAGAAAAGCTCTACCTTGTAACTTGTCCCATCTGTGTGCAGCCCTGTGTGGCCATAAAGAAACTTATCTATCTATCTATCTATCTATCTATCTATATATCTATCTATCTATCATATCTATCTATCTATCTATCTATCTATCTATTATCTATCTTATCTATCTATCACAATGGACGGACGCTAGTCATATCGGCTCCACGTAAGTTGGCTACTTTTACATGTTTAAAACTCCTTGTTGTCAAATATTTTGTTTTAATCGTGTGCAAGTTCATTCACTAAAAAACCTGAGAATATTCACGTAGAATCCGCCCCTGTATGGGAAATTACCAGAAACTTTCAAAACTTTCGTTGGTTTTTTAGCCATTTTTCATTTTGAAAATGGCAACTAGAAACCACGTGGCTAGCCCGCCAGTCATGCAGAACGGTAGCGAAACACTATTGCTACCACTAGCTGCTAAACATCGCAGCGTGAACACCGCTGTCACCACCATCACTACCACCACCACCAACAACAAAACTAACGTCGCATTCACTCTCGCCGCGACCAAAGACATTAACTTAGATTTCCCCTCACTCCCTACACCACTTGTTGATGATAAAGGGACGGCTGGCTTCGGTCCCGTCTTCCGCGGCTGGATAGCCGCTTTGTACAGAGGCATCCGTTCGGTAATTCGCGTCAATGGACATCTATCGAGACCCTTCGACATCGCACGTTCGGTCCGTCAGGGATGCCCCCTCTCGTCGCTTCTATACGTATTGACTCTCGAGCCATTATTGCGGAAGCTGGCAACTTTGAGAGGCATCCCGCGAGAACTGGGATGCGGGACGAGCGTGTCTGCATACGCGGACGACGTCACCGTCATAGTGTCTAGCCACGAGCACATCGAGCAGGTCGGCGAGACACTGAAAAACTACGAAGCGGTGACAGGAGCGAAAATCAACCGGGAAAAGTCAGTGGGCTTGCGACTAGGCACCTGGAGAAGCAAGCCCATGCCGTCCACCAGCGCCTCCGTCGTGGGACGCTGGACCGACGGCCCGGTTGAGTGCTCGGGGTCTGGTTTGGTCCGGACCTCCAAGTGGAGAAGAACTGGAACGAGATAACGAGTAGGGTGGTCACTCTCGCCCGGCAATGGGCCGAGAGGAAACTGTCCCTAAAAGGTCGGGCGGAGGGGCGAACACGTACATCGCGTCCGTCATCTACTACTACCGCCTGACCGTCGTACCTTGTCCCGACCCTACCATCACCAAACTACAACGCATTCTCTTTCGCTTCTTGTGGAAAGGATGCGTCCCGATGGTCAGGCGATCCATTTGCTGTCAACACCCGTTAAAAGGAGGGCTGGGCATGCCGTGGTTGATGATGCGCAGACACGCGCTGAGACTGCGACATCTCTGGCTCTATGTAGACGACGGTGAACAGGTGGTCGCCGTTTGTGAGGCATGCTATCCCGCAGCTCGTCTCCATGACCGAACTGCAGTCGTGGATCAAAAAGAGGCCGAGGAAGGGCGAATGGCACCGCGAGAGTCGCGTTGCTCTCAAGCAACTCTGCCGTCCTGGGTCGACCTTGAGTGACTTCAACACAACCAAAGCATTCTATAGGGGTTTAGTGGAGGGGAGGTACGACGACGAGCTCGGGGCGAACCTGGACGTCGACGAGGAGTACCTGACCCGCCTGTTCAGGACGACTTTCGGGCCAGGGCACATGGACAACTTCCAGAGATCCCTGGCCTGGCGCTGTTACCGAGAAGCGCTACCCGTTCGGGATAAGCTCTACAGACACGGCTCGAGAAACACGGGGCCGACCTGCCCGAGATGCGGTCAGAGCGACGAAACCGTTCTGCACGCACTCGTGCAGTGTCCAACAATTTCTGACCTGTGGGCTTGTGTCGAACAACTGCTGTCACGTGTGGGACGAGTCGGTTTATCAGCTGAGTCTATCGTCAATATTGTCACGCCTCCTTCCTTCAAACGGGAAGGAAGAGCTATTTTCATCATTCTTGTGGCTATGGCGAAAGAACGAATCTGGTGGACGCGTCTGAAAGGATTGGAGACAAACACTTTCCTCTCTGGTCAATCTCTCATCAACTTCTTCAAGCACCACTTGAAAAGGAAAGTGAGAGTAGAGAGGCAAGTTTTGTCTAGCGAATGTTTTAAAAAAAGATGGGTGAATGTAGCAAGAATGACACGTATGAATGACGAAGCCACCTTGAGCATAATCCTATGAACCCAGAAATTGAAAACAGAGAGTTGCTTATTTGCAAAAAAAAAAAAAAAGAAATATAACAGTGACTTCATTGACCGAGGTTACCGTGGTCTTTTCCGTAGGCTTTTCTTTCCACGGGTAAACTCACCTGTCCTCCCCTTTACACTTCATATGACATTTCTGTGATAACGATCCCTATTGATCAATTTTTTTTTCCTCTCCCCCTTTTTTTTTTACCCCCCCCCCCTTTTTTTGTCCTCTTTCTCTCTTTTACGATCCCTTTTGATCGAAACTCCCCCTTCCTTTTTTTTTTAACTTCAAAAGAAAAGCTCTACCTTGTAATTTGTTCTATCTGTGTGCAGCCCTGTGTGGCTAATAAAGAAACATATCTATCTATTTATCTATCTATCTATCAATCAATCTACCTCTCTATCTATCTATCTATCTATCTACCTACCTGTCTTTTTTTTATTTTATTCCCCCCCTTTTTTGTCCTCTTTCTTTCCCTTTACGATCCCTTTTGATCGAAAACCAAACCCCCTTTTTTACCCCCAAAAGAAAAGCTCTACCTTGTAATTTGTCCTGTCTGTGTGCAGCCCTGTGTGGCTAATAAAGAAACATATCTATCTAGCTATCTATCTACCTACCTGTCTTTCCATCTAGCTAGCTATCTAATTATCTATCTATCTACCTACCTATCTTCTCTCTATATATATATTCTATTTATCTATCTATCCGCCTATCTACCTATATGTGTATGTATGTGTGTATTTGTGTGTGTGTCTGTATACATACATATACATATATACATTCGTATATAGATATAGATTTATGTGTGTATGTGTGTATAGACGTTACATTATATAGAGATCTATATAAACACACATAGATACATGTATGTGTGTAGGTGTGTATATGTGTTATAGTAACCTGTCTGGTATTATAAGTATTTAAGCAAGTCATGACGGGCCACAGAAAATTACGTATAAGGCATCAACCAGGTTAGATCATCATGAAAATCTTAGCCAGTAATACATGTGATCGTCACACCACTTAGTCATGACTGAAGAATATGTTAATCTCTTACTTAGTGCAAATAGTGAGAGCTCTGGATAGTTTTATTGATCTGCCATTATTTCGCAAAGCCCGTCATTAATATACCTTAGTTTCTATACCGTAAGATGGCGAATATATTAGGACATCACGCTGAGATATTTATTTCAATATTATCACAGCGTGAGAACCACATCTACTCAAGTCAATAGGGTGTAGAACTCTCAGCAAAATGGGGTAAAAATAAATACTTAACTTGCCAAAGGCCACGTAGCAGTGAATAATTACGACAGATGGTGGAGATCAATTCTATAATGAGGGAACAGCACTGTAAAACAGCATTATGTATTGTTAGCTTACAATTTAGGGTTCAGATCACCCTGAGGGTATAGATTTGCACGAGAGCGACAGATTTTTTTTTCTACTTTTTTGCTATGCAAACATGAACTTAATGTATAGCATCGAAACGATCGCCATCACTAGTTATGCGATTCGTCTGATACAACGTTATTTTATTATTATTTATAGTCAGAAACACATGGATATAGATTCCTCGTACAAATGCTAGTAGTATTTAGTTAAGGTATTTATAATCATTACAATTATGGATGCATTGAAAATCAAAATGGCTTCCAGCTTTTCTCTTATGGATTTTTACATGAATACTCATAATTTTTTCTGTGATTAAATTTCTTTTCATGAATAAATAAGAGAAATAGGATTTATTTTCTCAAGATGTTCTCCTAAGACGAGATTTAGATGTTCTTTGGAATCGGATGAAATATTTTTTTTTGTTTTTACAGCCAAATGAAACCCTTGTAAACTATTCTACGGCATTTTAAAGGAAACTCAGTAAGTGAATAGTGCTTTTGTGAAAGTTATATCCATATTTAATTAAGAATTACTAGACATTTCCTCTTTAAAGCTGGTACCATTTTAAAGCAATCTTCATTTCATAAATCGTATAATACGGTCATAAATTTATGTGTTTGTAATAAATTAGTCCAGTTAAAGAGGAAGTTTGTCTGCCCATTAGAAGGACGGCAAAATTGGTATTACCAAATAAGGATGCTTCTCAGCCTGAATTAAAATATTAAGCTTTACTGTACCTATCATTTTACTGTCTTCTAAAATCGTTTTTATAACTACTAGTGTGATGTTTATAGCCTAGCCAACTAAACTGATTTGATACATAAATGACTGGCATTTCAGCAGCGCTTATTTTTCATACTAAATTTTAATATGAGTATACCTAAAGGTCTTCACCGTCCCCAATTTGTAATTTAAATGAATTTACTAGATACTTGAGACAGGCGTGTTTCATATCTAAGTAACCTCGCAGTGGACAGTAAAAATATGGCTTTAAGTATTCAAATACATTCATCAGGAAGTTGTTCCTCTTCGACAGTGGTTCCAATAAATGCTTTGCCAAAGAATCCCTTGGATTTTTTTTATTATACTCCATTGGATCCCCGAATCCATTCAATGTTTTAAAAATACCCTGCTATATTTTTATAAGGACAGACAAACGGATTAAGTCGATTACATCGACCCCAGTACGCAACTGGTACTTATTTAATCGACCCCGAAAGTATAAAAGGCAAAGTCAAACTCAGCGGAACATAAAGATAGACGAAATACCTATTTCTTTACTACCCACAAGGGGTTACACACAGAGAGGACAAACAAGGACAGACAAACGGATTAAGCCGATTATATCGACTCCAGTACGTAACTGGTACTTATTTAATTGACCCCGAAAGGATGAAAGGCAAAGTCGACCTCGGCGAAATTTGAACTCAGATAAATTATGTACCAGTTGCGTCGATAAATTATATACCAGTTGCGTACTGGGTTGATCTAATTGACTGGACCCCCTTCCCCAAAATTTCGAGCCTTGTGCCTAGAGTAGAAAAGAATATGTTGGTATTCACTAAAAGCAATTGCTACACAATGGTTCCCAAGCGGTGTCCACATGGTCCTTGGGTGTGTATATATATAAGATGTTATTGTTAAAGTTTACGTGGAATATACTGGTTCTGCATTTACAGTATACAAGATATTTTAACGTAGGTGCAGGAGTGGCTGTGTGGTAAGAAGTTTGCTTCCCAGCCACCTGGTTCCGGGTTCAGTCCTAATGCGTGGCACCTTGGGCAAGTGTTTTCTACTATAGCCTCGGGCCGACCAATGTCTTGTGCATGGATTTAGTAGATGGAAACTGAAAGAAGCCCATCGTATAGGTGTGTGTGTCTGTGTTTGTCTCCCTCCCCCACACAACCGATGTTGGTGTGCTTACGTCCCCCATAACTTAGCGGTTCGGAAAAAGAGACCGATCATGGAATAAGTTCTAGACTTTCAAAGAATAAGTGTTGGGTTCGATTTGTTCGACTAAAGTCGGTGCTCCAGCATGGCCGTAGTCAAATAACTGAAACAAGTAAAAGAATAAAAGTTCCTTTTGTTTTGTTTTGTTTTTTTTGCAATTTCCATTAATATTTAATCATGAAAATATCATAGGATTTTTTAAATATTGAATGAGCGGTTATGAGGGTTCTACCGAAAAAAAAAAGAAATCAAAGAAGGTCCATAGGTAACAAAAAAAAATGGGTGAGAATCATTGCTCTGATATGTTGGAATTTTTCTCAGAACATTTCCTCAAACGAAATATTAACTGTTTTTTAAATTATACTGATAAGGAGGATCAAACAAATGAAAAAACAGTTAGGTTGTAGGAAGGAAAACAAGGTGACACCTGTAGGCAATCCAGCTCAACACTATACGTATCACCACCATCACGGTCTGAAAAATCTTTACTCAATATATTGAACTGTACTTTAAAGCACTCCACCCGTTACTGTATTTCTTTCTTTCATTCCTTCTCTTCTTTCTTTCTTTCTTTCTTTCTTTCTTTCTTTCTTTCTTTCTCTCCCTCCTTCCCTCTCTCATTGTATACATGCATAGATATATGCGTTAGCGTAGATATACCTACATAGCGTATCAATTGGGGGTAGACTCACCCACATTTATACATATGTGTGTGCGCGCGCGTGTATGTGTGTACGCATTTACGTAGGCCCATGTGTGTGTGTGTATACTCCAGATGTCTCGTGAAAAGGCATATTACATTACCTCAATATTTTAAAGCCACCTAATTATAGATCACACAATACGTGTATATACATGTTTAGTATATAATATATATATATATATACACATACAATATACTTGTATACATTCATACATACATATATACATACATATACACATACATACAAACATACAAACATACATACATATATACATATATACATACATAGATATATACATACATACACACATACAATATACTTGTATACATACATACATATATACATACATATATACATACATTCATACATACATACAATATACTTGTATGCATACATACATACATACATACATACATACATACATACATACATATATACATACGTACGAGTATAGGCTTCTCCCTATGAAATATCGTATGGTTACAGCTGTTACAGTAACATCACACTTAAATGGGTTTCCTTAAGACATTTCTCGATAGTTTAGTTCAATATATCGAACGAACAGCAGTATGACAACAACAACAACAACAACAATAACAACAACAACAACAGCAGCAGCAGCAGCAGTGGAGGCGTAATGGTTCAGTGGTTAGGGAAGCGGACTCGTGGTCGTAAGAATGCGGTTTCGATTCCCAGACCGAGCATTGTGAGTGTTTATTGAGCAAAAACACTTAAGCTTCGCAAGGCTCCGATCAAAACAGAAAACATTGTATAAAGAGTTCAAGAAATAATAGATAAAATGTCCTGGCAAGTCAATCAGAGCTATTGCAAAGGACCTTAAGGTTTCAGAATACATCATCAGCAGAGCTGTGCAGGAGGACATCCGGTACAAGTTATATGTGGTGCTGTGGGGCCAGTTTATGTCGTATGTAACTAGAGGGACTTGTTCGATCTGTATAAAGCACTTTACTCTTTTACTTGTTTCAGTCATTTGACTGCGGGCATGCTGGAGCACCACCTTTAGTCGAGCAACGAACCCCCGGGATTTCTTTGTAAGCCCAGTATATATCTATCGGTCTCTTTTTGCCGAACCGCTAAGTGACAGGGACGTAAACACATCAGCATCGGTTGTTAAGCAATGCTAGGGGACAAACACACATACACAAACACACAACACACACACACACACTCACATATAATATATATATATATATATATATATATATATATATATATATATTATATATATATATATATATACATACATATATACGACAGGCTTCTTTCAGTTTCCGTCTACCAAATCCACTCACAAGGCATTGGTCGGCCGGGGCTATAGCAGAAGACACTTGCCCAAGATGCCACGCAGTGGGACTGAACCCGGATCCATGTGGTGGTTAGCAAGCTACTTACCACACTCCTGCCGCCTAAACAAGTTAAAACAATAAGAAGCTGGAATGCTTTTGTTTTTCTCAGATGAGAAGAACTTCGATCAGGGACCAAAATGTAAACCGAGAGAACGACAGATTGTTATGCAGGGACCCGAATTAGATTCCAACACATATGCATACTATGTTCCCAACAACTGTGATCGTCCCCGAGTCGTCGGCAACGAGGGAAATGTCATGCTTCCTCACTTTTTTTTACAGGGCTTCAGAGTCAAAGTCGATGTCCACACAGAGGTGTCGGAGAAACTCTTAGGACTTGGATAAACAGAGTAAGGAACGAAAGTCTGTAAATCTTCCAACATCACTCTGCGCCGTCTCATAAAACTAGGACAAACCAAGCGTGGACGTTGCCATTCTCCATGAAGATGACCTCCTAATCCACCAGATCTCAGTCCTTTAGACTGTTACGTATCGGACGTAGTTGAGAGAGGTCAATCAACACTTTCGTAACACCATGCAATCTCTCAAGTCCGCTATAACAAGCACAAAATTAATAACGATCATCTGTCGACGCTTTCATCCCCGTATTGATATGGTGGTTGATGCTCATGGTGGATTCATTGAATAGGTGTAAAAAAGGATTCTTAAGATTATTTGTGCTAATCTGTTTGCAAATGCAGCTCTGCGTCTTTTTCTAAATTCATACAAATGACCTCAAAAGACTGCCGCACTCTGTATATTCAAGAAAATGTAGTCCTAGGTAATCCTAGACAAAAATGAATTGCTCATAGGATATTGCATTCTTGCGGTGGATCAGTTGATGTTAAGGAATAATAAAGCTACAGAAAATAGAAATATTATGGTATAGCATTGACAACGCTTCAGGTAATCTACGGCAACAAAACATCTATAAATATGAATCTATTGAAATCTTATCGAGAAAAGACGAGTAACAAAAATATTTCAAAATCGCAACAACAAACCTTAATAAAATCACAAAGCAGCAGTTATTTGTTTATATCTTTGCGTCGACAAAATGCATCACAAAAAACGTACACACACATACATACAAACACAAGCATACCCTAATACACACATATTTATATACACATACATCAATGTACATACATAAAATACATCATAAATGTGCATGTGTATAATATATATATTATATACATATATATATATATATATTATATATATATATATATATATATAATATATATATAATATATATATAATATATATATATATATATATAATTATATAATATATATATATATATATATATTATATATTATATATATATTATATAAATATAGTGCAGGAGTAGCTGTGTGGTAAGCTTGCTTCCAGTATCCCAGAGTTCATTTTTTCTTATTTTGAGCAACACAGACGTTTTTCTTTCAACAAGTAGGCGCAGGAGTGGCTTTGCGGTAAGAAGCTTGATTCCTAACCATATGGTTCCGGGTTCAGTCCCACTACATGGCACATTGGGCAAGTGCTTTCAACTATAGCCTCAGACTGACCAAAGCTTTGAGTGGATTTGTTTGACAGAAACTGAAAGAACTCCGTCGAAAATATATATATCCTCCAGATAAACTTTCTTAATTTTCCTTTAGCCGCCGCTGCATGGTTCCCAATTTCCAACTCCTTATCTATATCTTTCAAGCATTCCACCAACTCCTCCTCAGACGAAACGAATTCTGGGGAAGAACACCTTAACTTCTTATAACTCCTCGTTCGACGTTTCTCCAGCAACAAGAGGAAAAACGTCGCACAGGAAAAAAAAACACGCACAGCAAAGAAACGCGTCTGTGTTGCTCAAAATAAAAAAAACGAATTCTGGGATACTGGAAGCGAGCTTACCACACAGCCACTCCTGCACTATATATATATATATATTTATACACATTCACATTTATATATGTATTTATATGTATGTACATAGATGTATGTGTATATAAATATGTGTGTATGTGTGTAATAGAGTATGCTTGTGTTTGTATATATGTGTGTGTGCGTTTTGTTGATGCATTTTGTCGACGCAAAGATATAAAAATCGTCAAGAAAACCGATGAATCGGTGTTTTTTGAAAACAGCTAGCTTGTGTCGCACGTGTTCCTCTCTCTGTACGAAATGCTCTCCTAGTGCGAACCCTATCATAATTACAGTGAACCAGCACATGGCTTAGTGGCTCGTGCATTCGGCTCGCAACTGTAAGATAGTGAGTTCCATTCCCGGTGTTGAGCTGTGTCCTTGCTTTAGTCCACACTGCTACTAAAAATTAGTTGTAACTTACATTAAAAGATGCCACCATTTTCCCGCTCTGTGTCACGCTCGATCTTCTGAGAACTACATTAAGAGCACGAGTGTCTGTCACTTGCACGAGTGCTCAGTCACTTGCACGTTGATTTCAGGATCACGCTGTTCCGTTGATGATCGAATCACCTGGAACATTCTTCTTAATAACCGACAGTGTGGTCAGGTAAAGGGAGCCAGCAATTGACCTGTTACAGACAACTGTGTAATTGTTTACAGAATGCTGTTTAACCCTTTAGTGTTTAAACCGGCCATACCAGGCCAAAATTGTCTTCCAGTTATATGCTCAAACCAGCCAGCTCTGACTTCTCACACCTACAAAGTCATTCTAAAAATAAACAGGGACATCATCAAAACCCCAGAGTTACAAGATGCTGTACAATTAATTTAAAACAATGTGAATAAATAAGTATTACATTTGACAGAGTAATCTGAATGCTAAAGGGTTAAGAAAGAATAAGTAAATATTTGACGAATACAAAAAATAAAAACAGAATGGCATTTACGTTGTGTGTAAGAGAGCGTTAAGAGTCAAATCTAGCCAAGATCTCAAATAATTACTTCAATTACCAGCAAGAATATAATTGCCATTCCATATGAAATAACCATGGCCAGAAGTGTAACTTGTTTCTTTACTACCCATAAGGATCTACACACAGAGGGGACAAACAAGGACAGACAAACGGATTAAGTCGATTATATCGACCCCAGTGCGTAACTGGTGCTTAATTTATCGACCCCGAAAGGATAAAAGGCAAAGTCGACCTCGGCGGAATTTGAACTCAGAACGTAACTGCAGACGAAATACGGCTACGCATTTCGCCCGGCGTGCTAACGTTTCTGCCAGCTCGCCAGAAGTGTAACTGTCACGCATTGAGATTTTTATGTACAAAATCTGAAGACAATGATTCTGCTTTTCAAAAAGCTTACGTCGTTGATTTTAGGTGCTCTCCTCTATACAGTACTGTTTTTTTTTATTATGATGATGATGATGATGGGGTGGTGGTGGAGGAGGAGGTGGGTAGGATGATGACGATGATGACCACGAGGAAACTGTTATTGTCATTCATATGTGGCTGGTTTCATTCCCTTACCACTTTTCCTAAGTGGCTATCGATAATTTTACTCCAATTTCAACATCCCTTCCCACGCTCCTCTTACACCCTTCG
>NW_021833364.1:25000-31754 GCF_006345805.1 Octopus sinensis
TATAAATCTGCACATACATACATACAAAAATACTCTGTTGCTGATGTTGAAATTCCAATGAAGGAGCCTTAGATCTAGGTTAGAAACCAGTTCTTTCTCTATTGGCAAGAAATCTTGAAATAAACTGATACATACAAACAAAAATACCCTGTTGTTGATGTTGAAATTCTAATGAAGGATGTTTAGATGCTGGTTAGAAACTGACTCTTTATTGGCAAGAAATCTTGAAATAAAACTTAACATTGACATACATACATACATGCATACATACATACATACATACATACATACATACATACATACATACATACATACATACAAAATACCCTGTTGTTGATGTTGAAATTCTAATGAAGGATGTTTAGATGCTGGTTAGAAACTGACTCTTTATTGGCAAGAAATCTTGAAATAAAACTTAACATTGACATACATACATACATGCATACATACATACATACATACATACATACATACATACATACATACATACATACATACATACATACATACATACATACATACAAAATACCCTGTTGTTGATGTTGAAATTCTAATGAAGGATGTTTAGATGCTGGTTAGAAACTGACTCTTTATTGGCAAGAAATCTTGAAATAAAACTTAACATTGACATACATACATACATGCATACATACATACATACATACATACATACATACATACATACATACATACATACATACATACATACAAAATACCCTGTTGTTGATGTTGAAATACATACCTTGGATCTAGTTTAGATATCGGCTCTTTCTCTATTGGTAAGAAATCTTGAAATAAAACTGAACAATGACATATATAGCATCACGAAAAGATATGTTCTGTTGTGGAAACCAGTTTCCCTCTGGACAGCAATGTGGTTAGGAAAATGCAAGGGAAAAATTACATCAATACCGTTAATAAGTATGACCTTGCCTTCGTTCACTTTTGCCTAGTCTCGTGGATTCGCTGTCCTGCTTTCCAATCTGAAATAGAATCATACTTGCTAGACTTCCCCTAAAAAAAAGGGCAAGCTATGTTATCTTTGAAATATTTGAATGCTAGATCATTTGAAGCTTGTTACAACCGCACCATGCTAATTCCTTGCGTATCAGGAAATCTTTCTTGAACAAGACACGTATCGATCACTTTGATCGTCTATATATCTGGCTTCTCATAATGCCTCAAGAATTCCCATGCTCATTTTCCTGAAAGACCGCAACAGGTTTTCAAAGCTGTTTTTAGTTTGGCCAGAAAAACCCATTCATACTTATAAAGGTATGTTGAAAAAATTACATTTTGCATCAATCTTCTCGATTTTCCCAGCGTAGCAGCGTCATGATTTTCAAATAGAATAGACCATGTGTTCAGATCCTGTAGATTGCTTGGAGACACAAGGCGTTATAAAATTCTCCCTATACACTTGTCTTCACCACAAAAGAACTATTAGCAGCTCGTATCTTTATAATGTGTACATTAAATGACATATATATAGTTATATATGTGTGTGTCTGTGTGTATGTCTGTCTGTTTGTGTGTGCGCGTATGTATGTATGTATTTATGTAGGTATGTTTGCATGTATGTATATATTAATGATCGGTTTTTATGTCAAGTTGTTTATGAAATAATTTAACATTAAATTCAAGGGTTACTCAATTCTTTCAAGTAGATGGTCAACATTGACTCCGAAGTTTCAATTTGCTTTCTTTCGTCATACTCCCTATGAAAGTGGAGTAATTCAGGTGGTATATAGTGTATATGTGTGCGCGTATGTATACAAGTATACATGTGTATCTGTCTGTCTATCTATGTATCTATCTATCTTTCTTTCTCTGTGTCTCTTCCTCCCTCTCTCTCTCTCTCTCTGCCCTCTCCTCTCTCTATCTCTCTAATATATATAATATATATATATATATATATATATATATATATATATATATATATATACATACATACTACATATACATATAGACAACAGACAGATAGATAGATAGGTAGATAGATAGATAAGTTTCTTTATTGGCCCACAGGCTGCACACAGATGGGACAAGTTACAAGGTAGAGCTTTTCTTTGGGGATGAAGAGAACAAAAAACAAAAGAAAAAAAAGGGTGGCGTAGGTTTTCGATCAAGAGGGATCGTAAAAGGAAAGAAAAAACAAAACAAAAAAAATTGAATAAAATAAAAGAATAAAAAAAAAAAAGGAAAGGAAAAGGAACAAAGGAAAGAGAAATGAAAAAAGAAGAAAAAGTGGGGGGAAAAGGGGTAAGAGGAAAAAAAGATAGATAGATAGAATAGATAGATAGATAGATAGATATACACATGCATGCATACATGTATGTATGTATGTATATATGTATGTGTATTTGGTGGAAAAGTAAATATTTGGTCCTATATTTATATTATTGTATTTGTATGCATATATAAAGCGGTTCGGTAACAGAGAACGATAAAATGAGTCCTATATTTAAAACATATAATAAGTACGCGTAAGAAACAAAAAATGTGTGTGTGTGTGGTGTGTACTTACATGTATGTGTGCGTGTGTGTGTGTGTGTTTGTACTTACATGTATGTGTGCGTGTGTGTAAAAGAAATTAGACGTAAATTGATGTGTTGAAATATTTTTGTGGCGCACACTCCGTCTGAGTTTCGTTCATTTACACCGAAGTGGACGTAGCCATTCGATAAAGGAAGATCAATAAGCTAAGTACTCGACAACGTTACGATATAAACGACTTAATCCATTGTATTTTTTGCCATAGCATGGATGCAGTCCAGTAATAGAATAAAATAGAACAAAATAAAATAAAAGAAAAGAACATCATGAGCTTCACCTTTCCATTTTAATTCCTGCTTGTCTTATATTCTTTGAAACCATTCTCCTAAAAACGATGCCCAGCAAATTACTTGTATAGTATATGTCTGCGATGTATGTCTAACTTACCAGTTCCCCTATCTAATATAACTAACTACATTTGGAGCAGAGTTGACAGAACTCTGCCGTCTATTATTTGATAGCATTGTAAATTCTGTTGTTATTTTCCATCCCTTTTGTCTTGGAGGCTTTTGTTTTGTTACCCTTCACAAGACCAACAAAACTATAGATTATAAAACGTGAGCATTGTTGCGTAAACTTTTGGTAATATTTATTGATACGTATTGGTTTCGATTAACTCAAATTATTCCCCTCCTAACGACCAAAGTTCCATTCCATGCTCATTGTCCTTACAACCATTGCAAATTCTTCCTTTTAAACCGTTATAATCCATTACGTTTTAGTGGTTATTGTCTATGGAATTAGGAGGGTCCAGTTATATTGCTATCGTTTTTTTTTATTACTGTTATACAGTTATATTTTTAAAGGGTCTTTTTATCTCTGTGATTGATTTGGTTTATTGCATTTCTGTTTCCCTTTCTTTATGCTTGCTTCTAAAGGGTGATCCTTCAATACGCTTTCACTTTGTTATTCAAAGTTTTAAACTTTTACTTTTCGGCACAAAATTGTTCTATTCGTTTACATTCGTTAAATCCCTTGCTGCTGCTTTTTTTTCTCTCCCTCTCTCTCAGTCTATTCTCGATATGGTGAATCAATGGTTTACTTGTAGATACAAGACTATAAGTTGTTTAGTAAAGAGACATCAAGAAGTTTTCATTTTACTGTAGGATTCTCGCTGGACAGTAAATCATTTAAACAACACAGAGTTGCCTTTCAACGTCTTACTTTTTTCTCTTAAGTTCTCCTTTGATGTTTGACATCACAGATTTAAATTCTTCCTTCTGAGCATTTCATAAACAATATTTTTTTCGATCCAGTGAGTAACAGTTTATTGAAATTTAGGAGTAGTTTTAAGGCTAAAAAAAATTATGTTTCCTTTGTATATCAGAATGGTAAAACAAATGCCAAGAGACTCACCAGTGACATTGGTCAGTGGTCCGACATACTAGCAAATACTATGAAATCGTTCTATAAGCTCAATGAAACATTTCATAGCGATGACATAAAAGTAGATCTTACGAATTTAATACTATAATGTGACCTACGCTGATTTCAAACCCATTCACTAATAAAAGCCACAGAACCATTCCATATAAAGCCAATACGATTTATGCAAAGATAAAGGACTTTAGATAATACATGGTCGAATTTTTTCCATCTCTAAACTGCAAGTAACTTGCTAACAACTGAATGTATATTAATGTATATTAATGTATATTGATGTGTATTAATTCGTTTTCGGTTCCATATTTCTAAAGTGATCATTATATAATCAAATGTTCTTTTGTTAATGTTTTGTTTTTTTTCTTGTTTTGATTTATTGTTACCAAGTCCCAAGGAGGAACCTACAGAATGTGTATAAGTAAATGAGACAAACAATTATAAATTTGGTGCTCAGCATTAGAATTACGTACTTATAGTAAATATAGTGGGTGGGTCACAAATGATCGTCACAAGCAAGGAGAGAAATATGTTCCAGCAACTGAATTTGAACTTACAAACACTTCCGTTTATTGTGTATTTATTGTGTATTTAGTCGCTTTACAGAATGTATACAGGATACTGACAAACTGGAAAAGGAATTTCTCCTCTTTCATAATGCTGACATATTTACTTCTTTATTGCCCAAGAGGGGGGCTAAGCATGGAGGGAACAAACAAGGACAGACAAAGGGATTAAGTCGATTACATCGACCCCAGTACGTAACTGGTACTTAATTTATCGACCCCGAAACGATGAAATGCAAAGTCAACCTCGGCGGAATTTGAACTCAGAACGTAAAGACGGACGAAATACCTATTTCTTTACTACCCACAAGGGGCTAAACACAGAGAGAACACACAAGGACAGGCAAACGGATTAAGTCGATTACATCGACCCCAGTGCGTAACTGGTACTTAATTTATCGACCCCGAAAGGATAAAAGGCAAAATCGACCTCAGCGGAATTTGAACTCAGAACGTTATGGCAGACGAAATACAGCTACGCATTTCGCCCGACATGCTAACGATTCTGCCAGCTCGCCGCCTATGATGCTAACATATTGAAAACAATTTCTTTTCAACAGGACAGTTGTTTACAGTACTGAGTACAGGTAAACTGTGCTACATCCGTACGTCCCAAGTAAAAGAGTGCTGGATGTAACAAACGCTGATCAGGGAGTTTATTTCTCTTGGTTTTCTTACATAGGAGAGTATCAAAATTATAAGACAAGTAGGTATATGTGTATGAGTCTCAAAGATTTGGAGGGATTTTTGTTGGTCAGAAAAAGAAGAGGAAAGAGCTTCGTTTTTTTTTCTTCTTTTGTAAATTCTCACTATATGTATATATATGTGACTGCGTATGTACCGTTGGCGATGTGTTTTTTTTCCTCTGTCTTCCCTTCTTTGGATCTTTCCTTTTCCTATGTTTCTGACGAAGAGCTCCGCTCGAAACGTTAAACCCTTCTTCTTTCCTTCTTTCCTGAGCGTCCAATAATACTATATTTGTTCCACGTCCTCGCGTTGTTGTGTTTTCTCTTTTTGTTTTCATGTTTGGATTAACTTTATATATATATTATATATCTTTGACTAAATGCGGTGCTGCAGCATGGCCACAATCAACTGACTGAAACGTTTGAAACAGAGTATTATAAATATTTCAAAGCTTTCATTCGTATGCACATATGAATATCGAGCGTGTGTGTGTGTGTGCGAGTGAGGGCATGCGCGTTGGTGTGCACCTACTTTTGTGTATACACTCGCCTGGAAGCATATGCGGGCGCCCACACTGTATGCGTTTTGTTGTCATTTGCTTAGAAATATTTTGTTCGCCATATTCTTTGTGTATGTGTATGTGGGTAAGGTGGGTGCACTTGCCTGTAAGAATATGAAAACTGATCACACTGCATTTACTATACCTGCTCATATGTGACATCATGTATAAATGCATGTGTGTGTGTTGTGTGTGTGTGTGTGTGTGTGTGTGCGTGTGCTTTCACATACATTTCTTAAAGACTCCGCCGGTTACGACGACGAGGGTCCCAGCTGATACGATCAACGGAACAGCTTGCTCGTGAAATTAACGTGCAAATGGCTGAGCATTCCACAGACACGTGTACCCTTAACGTAGTTCTCGGGGATAATCAGCGTGACACAGAGAGTGACAAGGCTGACCCTTTGAAATACAAGTACAACTCATTTTTGCCAGCTGAGTGGACTGGAGCAACGTGAAATAAAGTGTCTTGCTCAAGGACACAACGCGTCGCCGGGAATCGAACTCACAACCTTACGATCATGAGCCGAATGCCCTAACCACTAAGCCACGCGCCCTCACACATACATTTACATATATACATATGTGCAATCTATATATGATTATACAAACATTCGCGGAGGCACAATGGCCCAGTGGTTAGGGCAGCGGACTCGCTGTCGGAGGATCGCGGTTTCGATTCCCAGACCGGGCGTTGTGTGTGTTTATTGAGCAAAAACACCTAAAAGCTCCACGGGGCCCCGACAGAGGGTGGTGGCGACCCCTGTTGTACTCTTTCGTCACATCTATCTCTCACTCTCTCTTCCTGTTTCTTGAGTAACGCTGCGATGGACTGACATCCCGTCCAGCTGGGGGAGAACACATACGTCACAGAAATCGGGAAACCGGGCCCATGAGCCCGGCTAGGCTTGAAAAGGGCGACGTTTATACAAACATTCAATACTTAATGCCAGAAAACAGCTGGACTGACTTCCATTGAATATTGCGCTGTTATCGAAAGATTCAA
>NW_021833365.1:0-10000 GCF_006345805.1 Octopus sinensis
TATGCGCACATGCACAAACATGAGGACATTCTCATAATCACACACTTGCACACGCACGCACGCACGTACACATAAAGCAGAACCACTTGGCTTCGTTTCCATTCTTCTAGTCTATCAGTGCCACTCACTCTTACATCAGGCTAATTGCTTGTAATCTCTGATCTCCGAATTTCCTTAATCCAGACTTCAAATCGAGACGTGCTTCTTTCCCCTTCTATCTTTTCCTCTTCTCTCTCTCCTTTTCATCACACACACACACACACACACACACACATATCAGTCTCTCGGTATATGGAACTTCCTATTTCTCTGTCTCTGTCTCTCTCTCTCTCCTCTCTCTCTCTCTCTCTCTTTATCTTCTACTTCACTCCACTCCTCCTTTCCTATACTTTCTTCCTCTCATCTCCCCCTTCTCCCCCCCTCAAATTCTACTTCTCAATTCTCTATAGTGGTATATGCGAAAGTGTCTGGCCTTGTGTGTGTGTGTGTGTGTGTGTGTGGCGTATTTCTTTCTCTGCGAGCTTTAGCTATCATTTCCAAAGTTCAGCTGGAATTAAAGATTCTCCAATGTTTATCTCTGATAGACAGGCGGGCGGACGAAAAGATACGTGGTGGTGGTGATAGCGGTGGTTGTGGTGTGGGGTGGTGGTGGTGGTGGTGGTGGTGTTGGCGATGGTAGCGGCGAGAGCGTTGGTAGAAGCGAAGCTGTACGTAGATATACGGATAGATAAGTCGAAGAAACAGAAGGAAAGATGGATGGATAAATGGCTGACTGACTGGATTGCTAGACGGTTGGATGGTTAGCTGGATAGAGGGGATGGTTTGGTGGTTGTGGGGGTGGGCGTAGATGGATGGGTACATTTGAACAGATCGATAGATATTTTGGCAAAATGTATGCATGTAGGTATATGTCTATACACACACGCATGCATATATAGTCATATATATACATACGCTCACACACACAAATATATGCAAGCATTTGTTCGTAAAATAAGACTTGCAAATGGAAAGTAAGGAATTCAAGCATTTAACAATGAATAAGTCACTAAATTAGATATATATCCATACATATACGCATACATGTACATGTGTATGTTTATGTGTCTGCGCGAGCACGTGCCTGCGTGTGTATGTGTGCGTTTGCTTGTGTGCTGATGTTATTCTCTGTTGTTACTGAGGTTTCCGCGAATCTTTGCTGAATACTCATTAGATAAAATAGAAAAATATATAAATGAATTAATATAGTCCGTTAAAATAATACATCGTAATACAGTTCCATTCTCATTTTACGCCAAAGAACCAGGAAACGAAACACTGGACCTATTCTAAAAAAAAGTATCCGTAATACAGATGGGATATTCCGCATTGCATTATGGGTTTGAAATGCTGTACTGAGTAAAACCCATTATATTTGCACATTGTTATATGTGAATTATTTCTATTAAATAGTTAGAAATAGAGAGGCTGATAGCCTGACAAGCATAATATAAGAACAAAATCTGGGAGGAAATTTAGAGGTTATAATAGAAATGGTTATGGGAGATCGGTGAGGTGAAAATTGTCAACGAGTATATCTGTCATAGATCACAGTTCGGCCAGGTATGTTTCTTAGAATAGAAGGCTGAAACTGAGAAAGCATTGAGGACTCAGCGGTTTCCAACATGCATACATATAACTGAGTGTAGCATTTTGTGAGACGTGGCGATTTATTTCTATATGTGTGTAAGTGAAAGTGTGAGTGCATGCGAGTGTGCATGTTGCATGGTGTTCGTATGTATGTATGGATGTTTGTATGGCGTGTGTGTGTGTGTGTTGTGTGTGTGTGTGTTGTAAACAACATGTAAATGCTAGCTTTTCCTGCTTAAAACAAAAAATTACTCAAAACACTCGCTTGGAGCATTGGTGCTGTTTTTGGAATCTCCCTCCTCTGTCTTCATGTATCTACAAACACGCGCACACACACATATACACACATATACACACATACATACACGTGCACACACATACTCTACTTTCTGGGCATTTTCCTTTTTCACCATATCTTCCCCCTCCCCTACACATTGCGTGTTTTCGTTTGCATTTTTTGAATATGCAAGTTCTATATACATATCTTTGTTATAGTTGGGATGTATCTTTCATTCATAGAGAGATACTTTGAAAGCCCTCAAGTTAAATATATAACTAGCAAGTAAACAGACAGGTTCCTAACTATATAGTGGGTGGTGATTTCACACTCATGTGCCATGCAATTGAGCAAATAAAACAGAAATAAAAGAACTAGGATCACACATATAGTGAGTTACGAAGAGACAACATTGTACTTCTTTGTCTACCATGTATTACGATGTAGTTACCGTGTGACCGAATGGTTAGGGCGTTGGCCTTGCAGCTTCGAGATCCCGTTTTCGAATCCGCAGCATGACATATGAAAATATAGCTTTTTCTACAGCTCCCGATCGATTTATAGAGGGTGGGGCACGCTTAAGTAGCCCGGATTCCGTAGCCTAATTGACTATCACCGTTCTCCAAAATCGCTGGCTTTGCGCCGGCTTTGTGCAATTGCGTGGCACCTTGGGCAAGTGTCTTCTTCTGACCTCGGGTTGACCAAAGCCTTGTGACCTTGTTAGTGGATTTGGTAGACAGAAACGATCTTTGTGGTTTTCGTCACTATTTACAGTTTTGTTCCAATTATTTTCAAATTTGGTATATGGGTAAAGTCTTGTATACTAATTATGAAAATAAAATTCATAGTAACCAAAGATGCTGCGCATGCGCACATGGAGGAGAAGGAGATACGAGAAAGATGATCTACTATAGTAATACTCTTGTGTTTTTCTCGGTCACAACATCATGAATGAGAAAGGAAGGGGTAGTAGATGAATAAGGAAAGAAAGGGCGATGGCAAACTGTTAGTGGGGTGTTTCAACTCTATGTGAGTATATGTGAGATATACAGACAGACAGACAGACAGACAGACAGACAGACAGATAGACAGATAGATAGATAGATAGATAGATAGATAGATAGATAGATAGATAGATAGATAGATAGATAGATAGACGTCAGTTTTACTAGTGTTGTTGATATAATTGTATTTCGACCCGGGAGGTCCATCTTTGTTGCTGTTGGTTTCCTATTATCATTAATTCTACCACCGGGGTCAGAATAATACGTTATTCGGAATGTAAATCTGCGTACGTTGAATACGTCTGCTTGAATATGTGTTTGTGTGTGTGTGTGAGTGTTTGTGTGTATGAGTTCGTATGTGTTAAGGGCTTTGGAAAATACAGCTTTCCTTTGTTAAGTCTGTATTTTTAAAGCTGAGCCTCTTCATATTGTACCCTTTGTTTTTTGTTTTTTTTTTATCAGTGCGTATGTATGTGTATGTTGATATTATACTTTGGGCTTATGATGCCTGCTAACATTTGTGACACTCGCTTACACACATATATACATGTATAGGTACGTACACAAAGGTAAAGCATTGTTATATGCATTGTACGTGTGTGTGTGTGTGTATGTTTGTTTGTTTGTGTGTGTGCGTGTGTGTGTGGTTTGTGTGTGTGTGTGTGTAGTAATCAGAGGATCCTAGCTTGTTCTTATTTTCTGTTAGATTAGGCGCGTCGGTAAAAATTTTCCCTACAGCATTTCTTCCTGCTATTTGTAATCCCGAGTTCAAATCTTGCCGAAGTCAACTTTGCCCTTCATTCATCAGGTGCTGATAAAATAAAGTACTTATAAATTTATTGGAGCAATTTAGTCGACTAATCCTTTTCTTTAAAATGTCTAGCCACGGGCTCAGAGCAATGCATATGGAGTAACTTTACATTAAGGAGTGGAGCATACAATTTCCTGTAATTCCCGTAATTCAGACTGTCCCATGATCCTAGCAGACAAAATGGAATAGGCGTGACCAACCCGCTTCCTGTTTGTTTTTTTTGCCTTTTGACGAAATCTAGCTAAGAGTACATTATCCAGTGTAGGCCTTTCTGTATTTAAGGCTTTTCTTGTTTAAAATTTATTCTAAAATATTCTTTAAGGGGATATGGCTATTATTTCTAGCAAGTCAATCTGACAGTTTTCTTTCAATTTTTTTTTTCTTTCCCTAAAATCTGCTTAATCAGGTAGAATTTAGTGCCAGTATATTTCTTTACAGGGTATTTGAGATTTGTGAGAAGAGAGAAAGATATCCTCAGACCAGTAATCCGGGTAACAAAGGGACAAATGAAATCTATTACTCGAGATTAACAAGAGCAACCCCTGAATAACTGATTGGGACTATATGTGAAAAGCTGCATGATGTTGTTGTCATTGTTGATGATAAGCCCCAAGATATTTTATACAATGTTTTGAGTCGTTTCTTTTCTTTGTTTCTTTACATAAAAAGTACAGCAAAAACTATATTTATTCTGAGGTGAAGTGAACTCCCCGAAGCTTTCAGGAGAAGCTCTTAAGGGCATCACTGCGTCAGTGAAGATCCTTCTTTCAAACTGTTGCAATTCATTCACTTACATCGTTTCGGAATTCTATTTGTTCATATTTAATCAAATACCAATACCAGCAAACACACGCGCGCGCAATACACACATACACACTCGTAAACGATCGTACGTACTCTCTCACTACGAATAATTTTCCGCTATTCTCTTTTACTCTTTTACTTGTTTCAGTCATTTGACTGCGGCCATGCTGGAGCACCGCCTTTAGTCTAGCAAATCGACCCCGGGACTTATTCTTTGTAAACCCAGTACTTATTCTATCGGTCTCTTTTGCCGAACCGCTAAGTGACAGGGACGTAAACACACCAGCATCGGTTGTCAAGCAATGCTAGGGAGACAAACATACACATACATATATACATATATACGACAGGCTTCTTTCAGTTTCCGTCTACCAAATCCACTCACAAGGCATTGGTCGGCCCGGGGCTATAGCAGAAGACACTTGCCCAAGATGCCACGCAGTGGGACTGAACCCGGAACCATGTGGTTGGTAAGCAAGCTACCTACCACACAGCCACTCCTGCGCCTATATGAGACTTTTCACGCAACAAGAATGATAGCCTGGAGGAGGAGGATTTCGCATAACGAGAAAGTGAGTACGAAGGGTGTAATATTTTAAGATTAAAACTATTACATACAGAAACAGAGAGACGCGCGCGCGAATATGTGTGTGTCAGCCCAAGTCCTCATTTTTTATAAAAGCCTGGTATTCATTCTAATGAACACTTATGTCGAACTGCTTGGTTACATGGCCGTAAACATACCAACACCTGTTGAAAAGCGGCAACAGAGAGACAAACACAGACACAATGACACCCATATATATTCTTATCAGTTTCGCCAACCGAATAGGCTCACAAGCTAAAGCAGAGGACACTTGCCCAAGGTACCATGCGGTAGAACTGAACGCAGAACCGTGAGGTTGAGAAGTCTACTTCTTACACGCAGACACGTTATATATATATATATATATATATATATATATATATATATATATATATATTATATCATATTATATAAAATCCGTTCTGTCTGTCTGTCTGTGTGTCTTCTAGGAACTCGGGCATCCTCCACTCGATTGCGCTCAAATATGATATGTAGATACCGACGGTATTAGGACGTGTATAAGTCTTGAAAAAATTACAAAAATCATTCCAGAGGAGAATGCAATCGATAAAGCCGTGGGAACGTGCATTTGTACGTGCAAGTATATCAGTCGAAATCCGTCTTTTGATGGTGTCTCAAATTTAGGTTAAATCAGTGTTTCTCAAAGGGGAGGCCTATGGGACGGTCGGACAAGTTGTTTTGAGAAAATTTGGTTTAAATGTTTGACAACTCAGCACCGTCCATTCGATGGGGGAGGGGCGTTTTGCTCGTGTATATAAGCTGAAACTTAAAGGAGAAAAAAATATATATAAATAAATTAATAGATTCGATGGATAGAGGGCTGAAAATGTTTGTATGACAAAGGGCTATGAATGTTTCTGAGTATGTATGTGAATGTGTGTGTGTGTGTGCTTGTGTTTGTGTGTAAATGAGAGAGGGATACTATTTGGGTTACTATCTGTCTGCCTCTCTGTTCCTTCTCCTTTTCTTCCTTTTTTTATTTTTATTTCTTTATTTTTTTTTTTTGTTCTTTTCTTCCCTTTTACGATACCTCTCGATCGAAAACCTACGCCAGCCCTTTTTTTTTGTTTCTTTTGTTTTTTGTTTTTTTCATCCCCCAAAAGAAAAAGCTCTACCTTGTAACTTGTCCCATCTGTGTGCAGCCCTGTGTGGCCAATAAAGAAACTTATATATGGATATATGTGTATGTATACGTGCTTGTTTTTATTCTCTGTAGTCCAATCCTCACACACACACAAAGAATATATGTACGATTGGATTTCTTAGCGAATATTTAGTTTTGTCTACGAACATATGTATTCCTGCATATTCGCATAAAGTGTATGAGCTGTACATATTCATTTGTCTTTCTCCTCTTCAGCACACATATATACACACACACGCGTGTGTGTGTAATGTGTAAGATACTACTTTTTGTGAGGATATGAGAAAAACAGACCTCCCCTCTTCTGTTTCCTTTTTATTATTTTTTTTTTTCTGTCGGTCGAGCTATTAACAAAACTGGACAGGCTTGAGTGAATATAGCAGCCATTGAATTCTCTCCCCTGCTGGGAAATATGGCATGTCTACGTTAGGTGTCAAATCCGGCAACAGCCACTTCATTGTCAAGATGTTGTAGTTCTAAGTATGTGTGTATGGATGTGTGTGGGCGTGTAGGTGTGGAGAGGTTTGTTTGGGTGGTGATGGTGGTGGTGATGGTGGTGGTGGTGGTGGTAGTGGTGGAGATGGCGGGTATGTTGGTGACAGATAATAGGTGGATTTGAAATCACGGGTGTCAGAAGTACTCACTACGTAGGTAGATGAAATGAAGGGTTGTGTGAGTGGAAAACGGGGAGGTTTAAGGAACGAAAGTCAGGGTGAAGAGAATGTCATTTAACCGGGAGAAGGAAGAGGAGAGAGATGGTCAGTGTACGATGGGGACTTAGACGGAAGGATGAGTAAGACAAAGCATGTTTCGATGTATAGATGGTTAGGTGCACGAATGAGTACTTGGTTGGCTGACTTGTCGGACGGTTGGGTAGATGGATGCGTAAGTATAACAATGGATGGTAAATAGACGGTTGGAGGGATGGATACACGGATAGATATGGACCAGTACAGCTTGGTTGTTTGGATGGATGGATAGATAGATAGATAGATAGATAGATAGATAGATAGATAGATAGATAGATAGATAGATAGATAGATAGATAGACTGATTGATTAATTGATTGATTGATCAATTGATTGACATACGAGTACCACCATAATAAATATATAAAAACCGTGATATATGGATGCATGCATCAATTAATGGATTGATGACTACATAAGTGTATATGGATATTCACTCTTTACTCTTTTACTCTTTTACTTGTTTCAATCATTTGCCTGCAGCCATGCTGGAGCACCGCCTTTTTTAATCAAGCAAATCGACTCAGGACTTATTCTTTGTAAGCCTAGTACATATTCTATCAAGTCTCTTTTGCCGAACCGCTAAGTTACGGGGACGTAAACACACCAGCAACGGTTATTAAGCGATGTTGGTGGGACACACAAACACACACACACACACACACACACACACATATACATATAGATATATACGACGGGCTTCTTTCAGTTTCCGTCTACCAAATCAATCTACTCACAAGGCTTTGGTCGGCCCGAGGCTATAGTAGAAGACACTTGCCCAAGGTGCCACGCAATACAAGTATGAATGTAGAATGCCTTTGACCCATTGAGTGAACCAGTTAGTTCGTTCCAGTTCCTCTACGGCGTTTTCGTCTCTGTTGTCTTTCTTCCATTCATCATTCATGCTGTTTTCAGCTCAACATCAGGGATCATGCTAACCTCTAAGTCCTTTCCCAGGATGTCTCTCCTCCAGAACATTCTAGAACATTAGCTATCAACCATTTTTTTTTTTACTTGTTGACCCCTATGAATCAACAATTTGATGTCTAAAAGCTCCTGTTATATTTTTATGATTCAACATCAATAGAAATACTTTTGAAAAATGTTTAAATATTTTGTGTATCGTAAAAATATAAGCAGTTTATTGCACATAAATTTCATCAAAATCTTATATGGATCCCCACCGGCCATATGGATCCCCACCGGCCATATGGGCCCCACCGACAATATGGATCTCACCCCCACCAACACCGGCCATACAGAATCCGGCTGTAACATAATCGGTACGCCATCGATAGCATGTGCGTAACGAAGCTATGGGCACTGCTCCATCTTCCAGAGCTTCAAGTGAAGACAGAAATAGGAGGAGAAAAGTGTATGAAAGAAAAGTAGGAATCACAGATAGCCATTAGATTAGGTGGTATCAGTTTGAGCTGGCAGAAACGTTAGCACACCGGGCGAAATGCTTAGCGGTATTTCGTCCGTCTAAGGGCGGTGAGCTGGCAGAAACGTTAGCACGCCGGGCGAAATGCGTAGCCGTATTTCGTCTGCCGTTACGTTCTGAGTTCAATTTCCGCCGAGGTCGACTTTGCCTTTCATCCTTTCGGGGTCTATTAAATAAGTACCAGTTACGCACTGGGGTCGATGTAATCGACTTAATCCGTTTGTCTGTCCTTGTTTGTCCCCTCTATGTTTAGCCCCTTGTGGGCAGTATAGAAATAGGTATCAGTTGAAGGGGAGACTGGTTTAAAAAGTGGGTGGGGGAGAAGAAATGAGAAAGACAAGAAGGGAGAATAGGAAGAAGAGAGGTAGGAAGAAATTGGTGTTAGTTATTAAGAGGGCTGACCGGTTAAAAAATGTTTTGGGACCAGGACTAACTGACCCTCCCACATGTCCTTAATCTGCCAACACTGCTACAATACAAAAGCGCAAACAACAACAACAGCAATAAAATAACAATAGTAATAATAATAATAATAATAACACGAAAATTTTAAAAGAAAAATAAGAACAAAATACTATGAAACAAGTGTCAAGGCAACCTCCTCCTCCTCCTCCTCCTCCTCCTCCTCCTCCTACTACTACTACTACTACTACTACCACCACCACCACCACCACCACCAATACTACTACTACTACCACTACTACTACTTCCTCCACAACTCCCACCAATGCAACCTACCACCCACTGTGTGTGTGTCTGTGTACATATACATATATATATATACACATAAATAAGTAGAAAGATAGATAGATAGATAGATAGATAGATAGAGAGAGAGAGAGAGAGAGAGAGAGAGAGAGGCACACAGACAAGCAGAGATTGACAGATATAACCGAAAATTATTTACCTAAATTCTTTCATAGGTCCCTGAAAATATACGAATATACGGCATAGGAAAAAGGTACGCATCTCTTAATAGCTTTTATTCTATCGAACGTAGGATGGTTGAATAGAATTTTCAATCCGGGTGGCTTTGAACTGCACAACGTAAAGAGGCGTAACTGAACGTAGCAACACCTTTCTTCTGGTATTCTATCTATTCAGTCATAACTTATTATATTGGTAAGACATAAAGTCTATGACGAGCTTACTGAGGTAGACTTTATGGCTTTTAAATCTATGTCACAAATTTTTAGTACTTTGCCTCTACCTTAAATCTTTTTTTTTATCATTGTATTTCTGTTTTATGACACTATACTGCAAGTTGTTTTCCTTGTTGACCGAAAAAAACCTATGATCAAAGCATGTTTGTCGTGGCTACCCCGCCTTTCCATTCCGAGCATAATGTAGTGTATGATCTGCGGGAACAATGGCTGCTCTTTCTTTCGTGTCACCTCATCATGTTGAATTCTCCGAGTCAATAATGTTTCAGTGCTCAACTCAGCTTTATCACATGCGGTGTTCACTGATTAAACAACACATTAGATGTGTGTATCAGCCATTGCACCCGTGCATATCTCCGGCCTTTCAT
>NW_021833365.1:15000-17500 GCF_006345805.1 Octopus sinensis
ATTTGTATTGAGCAATGACGGTTGTGTTGAATGGATGTCTTACATAACTAACAGAGGTTTTATATAACTAACTACTTTCCCGGAAGAGAAGCCGTTGTAATAACGATAACACAGCATATCAATGGACCCTAATATCGTGTGCTGACGAGTGAATGATTCGTCACCAAATCAGTTAGTTGACCTTTAGAAAACAGAGTAGGGTGTCTATGATTAACTTATGAAGAGATTTTGTAACTGAAAAGTACAGTCCATTAAATCACTCCTAATGTATAACTGGTATTTATTTTGTTGACCTTCACATTTTTCTACGAATGATTTGATCCAGGAGAGAAGTGTGAAACCATAAATCTGATGCGAAGAGAGTTATTACCGTAAAACAGTTAAAGACGCCTCTTTACCCTTTTTGTAAATGTAATGTACAAGGATAAATGATTCAGAACTATTAAAAGAGATTACGAACGCTGCCCCCTCTTTGACATCACTAAATCAATCTGAAAAATAAAGAAAAATAAGGCAAAAAAACAAAACAATTTTAAAAGTAACGGGAAAGAAAATAAAAATTACTCGTAGGAAACGGCAACCATCTTGTCTCCTCAAAATATCGGTTCAACTAGTTTTACAAATTACCGTGCTGCTGCTACTCCTCTTCCTCCTCCTCCTCCTCCTCCTCCTTCTACTACTACTACTACTACTATTTAAGATTCTAGGAAATACATAACGTTTTTTTCTCTTCTTTTAAGGGCATTTCAAATAGATAAAAATAAAAGAAACCAAGGAAAAAGAATTTTAAAAATAAGCAAAGAAGTAAAACAGTTGAGAAAACTTGAAGAAAAAAAAGCCCTAAACCCTTGGAAACCATTAATAAAAGCTAAATCCGTAACATACATTAAACAGATACCTTATGCCTATGTTTTAGTCCCCACTTCTATCATCTACTTCTCTCTGCTAATTAAATTACTTAATGCTGACAGTAACGTCATTTGATCATCGGCTTTTAATTTTACGCCCTCAAGGAGAAAAAAAAAACAAGAGAATTTTGTTGTAAACATGTGAAAAACAACCCCCTGCTCCATGTAATTTTGAAGCGATTCGCCCTCTAAACACGGCTCTTTTGCTCGTCCAAGCAGTTATTAATCTTTCTGGTACCACCCGACTGTCAACTGGTTAAGATAAATTCAACTTTTTTTTGTGAGAGGGAGAAGGGGGTACTTTTTGTTGTTTTTAATTTTCGGAAGAGGGTTTCTTGTTTTCAATGCAACAGAAGTCAACAATATTGTATACTTGAATAAGTCCTACTAGTTTAGATGAAAATACAGTCCGTTAAAAGCAATATATATATATAGATCTGGTTCAGAGGAGCAGATCTATATATATATATATTGCTGGTACATACCCTCATAGTCTTCTTCCAATACACGTATGATGCATAAAACCAATGCCAGTTAATCTATTAAATCTGAACTCAGAATTTTATTTAACCGACTAAAGTTTGGTTCTGTAAAATAAAATTTACACCAATTTTCAAACGCCACATCTTTCCACGTCGTTTTGATAATAGAATTAATTCTGACTTAGAACACATAATCATATAACGAAAATAGTTTTCTCAGGTGACTTCATTGGTCATTTGGTATGTTAGCTGGTTTGGTTTCAAATGCTGGTTCAATTTTTCTTTTTTAAACTCAGTCTCATTTACGAACTGATTGCATACATAGCCTTTGTAGAACATCCCAGGCTGTTGAGTTTGATGCAGTTGAACCATTTTCCACAGAGTCTGCTGAAAGTGAAAACTATAACAGTACTCAGTTTCCAGGAACTTGCAAGAAGAATTAAAAACGAATTAAAGCAAGGAACATTTTGAACACTTTTTTTTGCTATGTTTTTGAAGGGAGATAAAATAAGGATTAAAGATGTATGTAACAAGCGAGTTTGAATGACGTTATATTCAGCGTATTCAATGTAGAAGGCAGGATTGTTCTTAGTTTAAAAACTAGGTACCCAAATAATTATTGCGTTGTTGTCAGTGGTGGTGTCAATATGATGATCTTGAATATTCGGTTAGCCTTAATGGAACAAAACTATAACCTAAAGCATTTCAGCGATAGTCACCAATCATTTGATATATGCCAGGGACTAAGTTCTATGTGTGCTATTTTTTAAAGGACATTAGGTTTAAATTTGATGAACATTTTCTCATTGATATTTCTAAATGTTTGAACGACAACATAAATGATATCTCAGTGGCTTATCATTTCCTCAGTGTTTCAGATTGCTGAGCGGAAATTTGTCAGTCACATTGGTAAGATCGGTGCTAAGATACTTAACGTAGTCAGCCAAGAAATTTTGATTATTCAAAATTGCATTGTAGTGATAGACAGATTTATTTGCTTAATCTTAAATTCTGGTCAAGAAAGACAAGGAAGACAATCCTGAAATATTAATTACTAGCAGTATCGCCCGGCGTTGCTCGGGTTTATAAGGGAAATAACTATATAAGCAT
>NW_021833365.1:22500-27634 GCF_006345805.1 Octopus sinensis
ATATGCATATACCTTTGTAATAACACACATTAATACTGCTTGTGCTACACATACAGACACACACAAAACACACAAATGAATTTCAAATACAAACACCAACAAATGTGAACCTTCGTATATCAGTACGCAATGAAGAATACACCTTTAGTCTCACAACATTCCAAACAAGAAGGGACGTAAATGATTATAAAATACAATCAAATAAACGAAATGATTAAATGCATATAAAAACAAAATGGCTATTTTTGAAAGCTTTCAATAGGGGAGAGAGGTGGGGAGAAGATGTGTGAAAGCTATAGAGGGAAGGGGAGGAATAGTTGGTGGTGGTGGGGGGGGTAGGGCTAAGAGAAGACTGGCGTTTGTAATAACAGATAAACTAAAGAAAAAGGGAGGGATTATCTAAGTCAGTACACAAGGACAATGCTAATTCTAAATACCTCAGCGTTAATACTAACACCACCACTAGAAATAACTGTTGATATAGGCGCAGGCGTGACTGTGTGGTAAAAAGCTTACCAACCACATGGTCCCGGGTTCAGTAACACTGCGTGGCACCTTGGGCCCGTCGTGTATGTGTGTGTATGTATGTGTGAATGTGTGTGTGTGTGTTTGTGTATATATGTGTGTACCTATGTGTGCATGTCTGTGTGTCTTTATTGTACTCCCATAATTGCTTGACAACCAGCGTTGGTATGTTTACGTACCCGTAACTTGGCGGTTCGGCAAGAGGGACCGATAGAATAAGTACTAGGCTGGAAAAGTAAGTTCTCGCACACACACACACACACACAAATATACATAGATTTATGTATATACATGAATGTATACATACACACGTGTGTATGTATGTATGTATGTATGTATGTATGTATGACGTGTACCAGCAAATCGAACCGCCACTCCTGTTTATATTCATATAGTCTCATATCTAAATGAGCTTTTTAATTAGCTGATTTAATAAATCAAAAAATCATGATGAAAGAAAACTTTAGCCTTCAAAATTCCCCTAAGGTTTAAAGTGTCGCTAACATAGCAAACGGTAGAGGAGAAGGATGAGGAAAAAATGGCATATAAGTTTATTACTCGCATGTAATCTTTCTCACTCTCATTTTCTCTCTCCTTTTATGTATGCATATGTGTGAGTATATGTGTGTGTGTGTGCGTGCGCGTGTGATATACAAGTAGACTATTTTCTGTACGTTGTGCAGTAGACCATGCACTGTTTTTACTCTTTGAATTCGCAATAGCTGACAAGGTTGTTGATATGGTTGTTATTGTTGTTGTTTTCCTGGCAGCCATTGCTGCTGCTGTTGCTGCTGATACTGATTATCATTAGTTTGCTCTTAAAAATTAGGCCTATATGCGAAGATGTTCCAGTTATGCACAACTATTCCGATTTTTAGTTTATATATTTTTACTAATTTTGATTCAGACACCGCAATCTTATTTAAAAACAGCCGACAGGATATGATACAAAGGAAATATAGCTGCTGTTTCTTTTAGACTAAGTGACTACGTAGAAAAGTTAATAAAGCGATAAACGTCGCCCTTTTCAAGCCTAGCCAGGCTAATGGGCCCGGTTTCCCGGTTTCTGTGGCGTAAATTTTCCCCACCAGCTGGACGGGACGCCAGTCCATCGCAGCGTTACTCAAGAAACAGGAAGAGAGAGTGAGAGAAAGTTGTGGCGAAAGGGTACAACAGGGGTCGTGGAGCTTTTAGGTGTTTTCGCTCAATAAACACACACAACGCCTGGTCTGGGAATCGAAACCGCGATCCTCCGACCGCGAGTCCGCTGCCCTAACCACTGGGCCATTGCGCCTCCACAGAAAAGTTAACAACTTACGTCAAATGAGTTGGTAGGACTTCGGTCTTCTCAAAGACAAACTTATTAACCAGCAAGCTCCTGTGTTGCCCCTTTGCACTAGCCTTTGCAGAGGACAACAGGGAACAACTCAAGTGTTTGTCGTCATTGGACTGCAACAACTGCACTGCTATTTTGCTCATGAGCAAGAACATAAGAACATCCTGGCATTGTACTTACCCTTCCATGCAATAAGCGTTTGCTCCAGTCACGACTGGTCAACTTTGCACTGGCCGAATCACTCCAGCCGAAATCTACAATATTGGGGTCAGTGACGGAAACAGCGTGCCCTGCTCTATGTGGGATTGCGACCTGTGTGTTTTCCACAAAACACACACGTTCACCACACATCCGACACACACACACACAAACAAACATGGGAATGCGCATACATGTATTCCTATCTATCTATCTATCTATCTATCTATCTATCTATCTATCTATCTATCTATCTATCTATCTATCTGTCTACCTACCTACGTACCTATCTACCTATCTGTCTATCTATCTATATATCTATCTATCAACCTACCTATCTACCTATCTACCTATCTATCTATCTATCTATCTATCTATCTATCTATCTATCTATCTATCTATCTATCTATCCGTCTATCTGCCTATCTGTCTGTCAGTCTGCCTGTTTCTTTTCGTGTGTATTTATATACATATGAGAAGTGTTATTGTTAGAGTATGAGTGTGAGTGAACGTGCGTGTGCTTTTGTATGTATGTAGGCATAAGTGGTAAGTCTTTAAGACTGTTAACTTTCTTCGCCAACATCTTACTGGGTCTTATTTGTGCAAGAAGCGAGTAAAATTTGTTGATACAGGTGCCTGCTTGGGCAAAAAAACTAACAGTCAGTCTCTGTATATTTCAGTTTGATTCTTTTTGTTTGTTTGTTTTTTTTCTGGTATTTTTTTTTTCATTTCCTTTTTTGTGAGTGTTTGTATGTGTGATTTTATTAAGTAAGAGAATAGTTACCTCCATTGAATAAATGATCGCTTATCTCTACGCAGATTGACGCGCTCACACACGCACACGCGTACACACAAGAAACATCGTTGGGATGTGGTCGTCGTAAAGCTTATTCTTCGCATAAGCAGGAATATATAGACGCAAAACCGAGAGAATGAAAGAAGTAGAAGAAAAGAGAGAGAGAGTATTGAATACAAGAGTGGGCGGCAAAAAGGGTTTCGCTTCTATGTTTCTTGTTGTATTTGTTTGTTACGAGGTTGTGCACATGTGTGATGAGTCTAATTCGTAATCTTCTCTCTCTCTCTCTCTCTCTCTTCTCTCTCACCTCCCCCTCTCTCTCTCAGGCGTGCACACACAGACACACACACAGATACACATACGCAGAAACACACATGCTCACACATATAGAAAGAGGTTGGGCCAAAAGCCACGCACCAAACCGTTGAACATTTTTATTTCTTTTATCTTGTTATTATTTTTAGCAATGATTGGTGGTATTTCGTCCGTCTTCATGCTCTGAGTCGACATTGCCTTTTCTCATTTCGGGATCGATAAATTAAATACCAGTAAAATACTGGGGTCGATGTAATCGACATGCTCCCTCTCCCAAAATTCAGGCCTTGTACCTTTAGTAGAAAAGATTATTATTATTATATATTATGATATTATTATTATTATTATTATTATATATTATAATAATTAATAATTATTATTATATATTATTATTATTATTATTATTATTATTTTATTATATTATTATTATTATTATTATTATTATTATTATATTATTATTATTATTATTAATTATTATTATATTATTATTATATATTATTATTATTATTATTATTATTATTATTATTATTATTATTTATTATTATTATTATTAATAATAATAATAATTATTATTATTTATTATTATTATTATTATTATTATTATTATAATTTTATTATTTTAAATATTATTATATTATTATTTATTATTATATTATTATTATTATTATTATTATATTATTATTATTATTATATTGAGTGTGAGAGCAGTGCATGCCATCAAAGTAACACTAGGATACAAATATACGAAGCTTGATATACCCATAAGGCTACACTATGCACATGCATTACAAATATGTGCGCCAAATGGTGATTTCATATCAAGATAAATAGCACATGACCTTGCAGGTGGGGACCCAGTTAGAAGTTCTTCAGGTCGAATAGCCCATCCTACTCAAAAGGTCCCTGAATAAGGTTTGTTTAAAGAGGAAGAATGAAACACTCATGTTTCCAGAGGTGAATTATCCAAACCCCAAAGAATTCATCTCAACACGTGTCTATGATGTTCTCCCCACTACTTCTGCTCGTGATCAGGGATGCACATATCGTCAGCCACTAAAGGACATGGTCGACTGATTAAGGTCAAAGCAACTGACAAGCAAATCTGTGGTATTGAGCAGAATATTTGTTGTAGCTCATCGTTTATACCAAGACAAAACAATATACATGACAACACTTCCAATCAGTTAAGATCAGAAGCCATGAGAGCCAGAGCCTGGTGCTGCATCAAGGCATTCATTTTTACTCTTTAACTTGTTTCAGTCATTTGACTGCGGCCATGCTGGAGCACCGCCTTTACTCGAGCAACTCGACCCCGGGACTTATTCTTTTGTAAGCCCAGTACTTATTCTATCGGTCTCTTTTGCCGAACCGCTAAGTAACGGGGACATAAACACACCAACATCGGTTGTCAAGCAATACTAGAGGGACAAAAACAGACACACAAACACGGCATATATATATATATATATATATATATATATTATATATATTATATATAGATATATGATATATACGACGGGCTTCTTTCAGTTCCGTCTACCAAATCCACTCACAAGCATTGGTCGGACGAGGCTATAGTAGAAGACACTTGCCCAACATGTCACGCAGTGGGACTGAACCCGGAACCATGTGGTTGGTTAGCAAGCTACTTACCACACAGCCACTCCTGCGCCTATTTTGTTTATCATGCACATGTATGTTTGCGTTCATCGCGACTTCATTTATTTTATTCAATTTTAGAAAAATTGGTGCAAGTCTCCGACATTTCCTGAGCATACCGAACTTATTTTGTGCGCCACTTTTGGTTCAGCCTTGAATATGAATATATAAGGTTATATTCTCTCAGCCCCTGCAGGAACCCTACGGACACATTATGTCCTAAGGAGGGTATTGCACGTCTAAATTAGACGATGTTCATCATTAACCGTGTCGAATCATGAACTTTTCTGAGACGGAGAATCGAT